>NC_092336.1:173000000-173300000 GCF_046630445.1 Rutidosis leptorrhynchoides
GCACATGATGATGGTACTGTGAATCATCACATTCCATTAGAAACTTAACATAACTTACTGTAATATAATGAAGTTGATCAAGTTTCATTATATTATACTAATTCATGCATCAGTTCCTAACACTACTTCAAAACATTCATATTTTAAATTCGGAGGTTTCAGAATTTAGAAACTAACACAGTTTCTTTCATGATGCGATACAGATTGTGCGAGAAGATAGATGATTTCCAATAAGAATAGTTATAAAAATATCTTCAGAAACATTAAGGATATTTATAATGAAAGATATAATAATATCTTGGAACTTCTAATGCCGAAGGATGATGATGAAGAATAGTGTCAGCAAAGGTTTTAGAGTAAGGAGTAGGGTATGTACTAAGGATTTCAGCAGGCACTGAATCTTTTAAATTCTTTGAAGTCAAACTTATTCTTTGTGATTTGTCCACGGCTTACTTCATAGTTTCGCATAATCCGCTTTTTGGTACTAATTTTTTTTTTTATTGAGTGTTTCCAATACTCCGTTCTTTATCATCAACTTTTGGCTATTAAGACCATCTACAACATGCTGCTTCGTCAGCATTCTCAAAGTTAACGGATCTGAGTCATCGGTTATCAAACTGAGGTGGTTTCAGGAGAATTGTGTTTTTAGATGGTTAAACGCTGATGATGGAATATAAAAGATTCTCCGGTAACGACAGCGAAAGAATAACGTGTATATATATCGAAACTAACCTTTCTGAGAAGTCGAGGTTAACTTGCTGGAGCTGTGACAAAATTGGCTAATTTGAAAAGGGATTGCAAAATTATTTTGGGTAGTAATAACACTAAAGAAATTAACAATGATGCTTGTTAAACGTTGACTCAGTCTCCGAGAGTCTTATAGGAGCATAAGTCTTTTCTTTCGTAGATGAAACGCGGTTGGTTCATCCTCTCGATTGAGGGGTTTTCAAGAATCATGAAAGATTTGAACACGCATTGTAATTGTCGAGATACAAATGAGGTTTAAGATGAAATCAAGTGGCAAGCTTGAAGAATTATTTAGTTTCATATGTTATAATCAATATTTTAATTTAGTTCATTTTAATTGTCCAAAGTTGGCAGTCCAATAGTCCGATGGTTCAATGATTCATATATAATTTAATATATAATATTCGAATTAAATAATACGTATCGTGACCCGTGTACCGGTCTCGGTGTCGTTCACAACTCAAAGTATATATATATTTTGGAATCAACTCCGACCCTGTATAGCCAACTCCCACCTTCACATATAGAGTGTCTACGGTTGTTCCGAAATATATATATAGATGGGTCGATATGATAAGTCGAAACCTTGCATACGTGTCCCGTTATTTAAAGTGCGTAAAAGTAAATAACAGAAAGTAAATGACGATAAATAAAATTGCGAGAATGTAAATTGCGATAAATTAAATGTTAGCCAGGAACAGTTAGCTAGGAACAGTTAGCGTGGATTCCTAACAATATTTCAATTTAGTTAATTCGTCTGTTTCTAACAAATTTTATTTTATCCAATGTTTTCTTCTTTATGCCACTTGTTGGATTCCGATAGGTCAAAATCTGAATATGAAATTTGATTGAAAATGGTTATTCCGGGGTGAGCGGATATGAATATCGGTAGTTGTAAGTAGGATAATAAATGATTGTTGAATCAGATTCGAAGAATGTACAGTGTAACTTATTAATGTTAATTCTAAATATTCCTCGGGTACTACCCACCCGTTAAAATATTTTCATCATTAACAGTTTGTACGTAAGAATTTTTAATTACGATCTTTATGAAAATATACTTGCATATATATTTTCTTCAGATGTAATTATGGATTTAATGAGTCAGTAAGATATTAAACTCATTTGATTTATCGTTAATACTAGATTGCATAATCTTTAAAGCATTAGAGATTACATATTTGCCATGTCGAACGAAGGTAAATGAGATAGAACAATACGTAGAACGAAATTAATCGATGTAGAACGATATGTAGAACAAAGATCATACTCGAAATACAGATGGTAATATTGAGGCGTGTGACGTTGATGTCCGAGGTGTAGATTGAGATGTTGAGATTTACGACGTGGTTGTGGTTTGGGGTGATAAGGGTACTGTCGGAGTTGGTGATGGGGGTACGGATTATGCTGCTGGTGCTGGTGCCGTTGTTTGCAACCTTCGCACTATGTTCTCCAATGTCGTCACATGAACGCGAAGTTCGTTAATTTCTGCTAGTACTCTGAGATGATTGGCAGTGGGAACGAGCGAATGAACAAGATCTGAAATATGGGATAGTATATAATCGTGACGAAATACTCTAGAAATGAGAGAGAAAATGGTTTCTCGAACAGGTTCGCCGGTAAGTGCTTCAGGTTGAAAAGGGCAATTTGGTGGATGGAAGAGATCTTCGACGTGAAATGATTTTCGGATATCGGATGATATTATAACTATATAGAATATCTATATGTATTTCGTAGACTACAGAGGAATTTACGGCATATATCAGGCAAGTCTACAGACATGCTAAGATATGAATCTTGTCTATACACTATCGATGCATTAAATGCAGTAAGACGTGTCTAGACTTATGAATGATAAGCAGGAAATTCCCTAGGGATGATAAGCAGATGATTTCCGACTAGAATGATAAGCAAAACTTTTTGACAGGCAGACACGGTCGAAGTCCAGACTCACTACTGTATCCTAACAACTACTAGTCAGACACACTAATGCAAGGCCTGGTTCACTAAGACCAACGCTCTGATACCAACTGAAAGGACCGGTCCTAATCCTCCCGGACGGAGTCTTCAACAGTTGGTCCCATTGTGATGATCGACTCCGAGTAAGGTCCTTAACATGAGCAAATGCACAGCGGAAGACAAAATTTGTACCTGAGAATAACATGCTTTAAAACGTCAACATGAAGTTGGTGAGATATATAGGTTTGATGCTAGCAGCGTTATAACTATGGACCACAAGATTTCATGTTTATAAACATAATACACTCGCAAGTGTATGAAAAGCATTCCAAGCAGTGGGCACCCGGTAACTAGCCTTAACAAGAGTGTGTACCCCTGAGTTATAATAATATGTGCACCGAATCAAGTGCGTTCTGTTAACCTCGAAGTACTAAACACCCGTTCTTCTAGTTTAGTAGTGACTAGAACAACATCTGGGTGGGGGTGTAAAACCCGATAGATCTATCTTTAGGATTCGCGCCTACCAGTTCATAAACCAATAGTTAAAGTTACCAAGCTAGGGGATTTTTGATTCAAACCCATGTAGAACGTGATTTTAGTCACTTGTGTCCATAACGTAAATCATTTATAAAAACAGCGCATGTATTCTCAGCCCAAAATATTTAGAGTTTAAAAGGGACTATATACTCACCATACTGTATTTTGTAGTAAAAATACATACAACATCATTGAACAAGTATAGGGTTGGCCTCGGATTCACGAACCTATATTATTTGTATAAATATTAACACATATAATTGAAGTCGAATAATTTATATATTATTGTTAATATAATTGTTATTGTTATTTTAGAAATTCATGTGTAAATATACTTATTTCATATACTTTAAATAATTATTCTTAAAGTAAAATTTTGTTAATTATAATTTATGTAGCTAATTTTTATGGTAATAAAAATATCAGTGATAATATTAATAATACATTCATATTGGTGAAAAAAAATAATCATAACGATGGTAATAATATTAGTGTTGATAATAATAATAAGAAAAATAATACTTTTAATATTAATGATAAAATTGATAATTTTAATAAAATTGATGTTTTTTTTTTTAAAAAATAATTTTAATGATAATAAATACTTTTTATAATAATAATAATAATAATAATAATAATAATAATAATAATAATAATAATAGACATTAAACAACTACCTTAAAATTTGTCCAAAAAAATATAGAGACCTGCCAAGATTCGAACTCAGCACCCCTTGCTAACCCGACACCCATACAAACCACTCCTCTGCTAGTCATATTTCTGTTTTTAATTCGTTTTATATTCTTATAACCATTATCATATCCTGACATCTCCTAATCTTCACGTGATCATCATTATTTATGTTTAATGATATAACCATTAGCATAATTCTAATCTTTATCAATATCATCATCGTCCAAAAACCTTTAAAAGTGTTCGGCCACAATTTGCTCTTCACAAGCCCAAATAGATTATGTCAGGGCCCATGATGGAGGGAGTCCAAGAAACGTTTATTTAGCCCAACAACTTATACCTCTAGTCGGCTGGAACGAAAGGAAAAATCAGAAAAGAACAACGTTATACTTGGACGTTTTGACAAATTAACTCACCTAACCTATCCACTCACATTCTATCATATTAAATTTTATGGCATCTTCCACTTTTGAACTTCTTTAATATATAATTCTTGTTTTCCTGTCTGCCACTTCTCGTCAACAGCAATTCAAAAGCAGTTATTGATTAAAACAAAAGGCCAAGCTGAAACAGATGGGGACGTGAGTTGTTCCCTGACTTGGCTCAACAGAAACAGGAAATCCGAAAATAATAATGGTGGTGATGCTTGTGGTTATCATGATGATGGTTTTCGTTTAAATAATAGTAGTAATATAAACGATGGTTAATCGTGGTTGTCTTTGATGAAGAGGGTGATGAGTGACATGGGTGTTGATGGAAAGTTTGTGGTGGTGATTTTGGAGGTTTCACGAAGAAGAGTAAAGAAAGAAAGTGACGATTTGCTAGAGAAAATAGAAGACAATTCGGCATATAGCAGCAGGTTTTAATGGAACCGAAATGATTACAAATGGGTGGTGTACGTGTTATGGCTTCGAGTTTGAAACAGAAACGGAGTAGGTTCAATGTAGCAGCGATTTTGTGGGTTGTGGAACAGAAGCATACGGTAACAACAGGTGGTAGTTCACGTTGATGTTCAAGTGGTTCAAAGGTGGTTGATGATCAAGGTGGTTTTGGTGATGGGTCGAGGGTTTGAACACAAGCAGAAGGTTGCAGTTTAGGGTTTGGTTATGGTTCAAGTGGGTTCAAGAGTGGTGGCGGTTTACATGATGGTGTTGTATGTAGGTGGTGATGATGGTTGTTGGCTACATCTTGTAACCGGAAAACAGAAGTAATAGTTATAGGAGTTGTCGTGTAGGTGCTCCGGTGAACAATAGTAACCAAGTATTTGTGATTGAGGTGATTTCATTCAAGTGGGTTTCATTCAAGTAGAAAAGAAAGAGAGGATAGAGAGAGATATAGAATTCGAAATATAGAGAGGGATATAGGTGGTTGTGTTTGGTTACGTGTTTGTAGGGTGGTGATTCTCGGTTGTTCTTGGACAGGAAACAGAAGACATGAAGCAACAGTGGCAACAAGATTTCGTTATGGTGGTTGTCTTGGGTGTTTGTGTATGTCATGTTGGGCCGAAACAGAAACGGAATAAACAAGTGATAGTGATGTTCAAGAAGGTGGTATTGTGGTGGTTACATGGTGATAGAGAGGCGACTGCAGAAAACAAAGAGAGAGAGAAAGAGAAAAAAAAAAATGATGATGGATGTCTTTTGTTTGTGATGTGTAGTGATAAGTATCATTACATATATATAATACTTTGATTACTTGAAAACGTTTTAGATGATTTTGACAAGTGGGTTCACGGGTTACAGGTAATACAAAAAGAAGGAGAAGCCAAAAACAGAAATAATAAACTATACAGATAGATATCACACCTAGGATTCTTTATTAAATACGGAGTATTATATTTAATTTAATTTTAATAATAATTAAATATCTTGATAATAATGTAGAATTAATAATAATAATAATATCATTAGAACTAATAACGATAATAATACCTTTAATAACACTTGTACCTTTCAAATTTCATATATACGTCATATAGTAATCTTAGTGATACAAAATGTTGATAATAACAGTGAAATTAATAGTAATAATATTAATATTACCAATGTATAATTATCAATTATATATCTTTTAGAATCTTTGATATTTATAATTTATAATATATATAAAATTTACTTATGTACAGAGTTCATATATTTAAATATACATACACACATATCTTATTAACAATTATTGGTTCGTGAATCGTCAGGCATGGTTAAAGGGGTAGCTAATTATCCAAATATAGATTTCAAACTTTCTAGACTCAATATTAAGGTTTTTGCTTATCGTGTCGGAGACATATACAGAATAAGGTTTAAATTTGGTCGGAAATTTCCGGGTCGTTACAGTGTAACCCAAGGTTTTATAACTTTATTAACAATTACACCAAGTGTCCTTTTAATGTAATCCACCCCGGTTTTAATGAATCCATTGACTATTAATCCATCCCCGTGTCCGGTCAAATGAATAATTATTAGTATTTATAAATATCCCTCTCACCGTACCCAGTCAAGCGTATGTGGTTATATATTGATACGTCAAATTATAAATCTCTATATTAAATTAACAAGATATCATCTAGTTAATCAAATATAAAGCCTATTAATAGCCCATAGTCCAATTTTCACAAGTGTCGGTCTTTTGTCCAAACCCCAATTATGGTTCAAAGCCCAATAACCCCGTCTTAATATTTAGCCCAACATCACTATTACTTCGGCTCAAATAAGCATAATAATAACTTAAGTACGATACATAATTGAAAAGGGAGAATTTAGCTTACAGTGATTATTAATCGCGTAGTGTTACAGTGACGGAGTTCCGACTTTAAAACCCGTAAAATAACCTTTACATTACCCAAACTAACTAATATAAAACTAAACTAATATATATATTATAAATATATATATATATATATATATATATATATATAATATATATATATATTGAGAGAGAGAGATTGATGAATGGTACACTGAACTCGGCAGCAAACTGGCGAATTTATAGGACATTTCCAAATTCTGATGCCCATGCGAGTGCATGGGGTTTTAGTGCAAATCTCATGCACTCGCATGGGCTCATGCACTCGCATGGGTTTTATGCCTATTTCTCATGCGATCGCATGGCCGTCAGATCCAGCTCACATATTTTTTGTTTTCTTGCTTGTCGACATATTATTATATATATATATATATATAATATATATAATTTATATTAATTATATATATATTTATATTATATTCTTGTGCATAGTTGACTTGTAATTTTCGCTCCGTTGTCTCGTACATTTACGCTCGGTTTATGTCTCGGTTCCGGTTTCTCGAACGTCCTTTCGTATGCTTTAATATCTTGTACTTTACGTTCCGCAACTTGTACGCTTGTCATTTTTAGACGTTTCTCATCAATAAATTGAACCATTTGGATTGTATCTTGTACATTTGAGCTTTTTGGTCATTTGCGTCTTCAAATCTTCATTTGCGTCTTTCGTCTTTGCACTTATTTATTTAAACGATTATTACATAAAAATAGAAAAATAGTAACTAAAAGCTTTACATATTGGAAGGATATTGCTACTAAATAATTGTTCATTTGGAGCACTATCATTGGCCAACATTCTGATCCGTATAACATGGCAGGTCTAATTGCCACTTTGAAGAATTTCCCTTTTAGCTTTAGGGGGATCTTCCTGTCGCATAAGACTCCAGCCGCTGCTCTCCACTTCACCCACCCTACTTTAATACGGTGAGACACGTATTCATCTATCCTCCCTGATTTGTGGAGCATCGAGCCTAAGTACCTAAACGAGGTTTGTGGATGCAAGATCTGGTCTCCAATGCAGATGTTCACCCCATCATCTAGTTCATCAGCGTTTCTATCAAAATCGCATCTAAGATATTTCGTCTTTTGTCTACTAATTTGTAGACCATTACCTTCTAAGGCTACCCTCCATTGCTCCAGTCTTCTATTAAGTTCCTCCTTAGATTCAGAAACAAGCACAATATCATCGGCAAAAATTAGGCACCAAGGGATACACTCTTGTATCCCTCGAGAAAGCTCATCAATGATCAAAGCGAAAAGAAAAGGGCTAAGGGCCGATCCCTGATGCAGGCCTACTTCTATTGGGAAAACTTCTGTATTTCCCACCGGCGTTCGAACACAAGACTTCGCCCCTTCGCACATATCCCTAATAACACTAATATATCTACTCGGGATACTTCTACCTCTAAGGGTCTTCCAAATCAAATTTCGTGGGACGCAATCGTAGGCCTTTTCTAAGTCTAAGAATACCATCTCGAGGTTCTTTTGCTTTTCTCTATACTTCTCCATAAGGTTCCTAATAATATGGATTGCCTCAATCGAAGAGCGCCCTGGCATGAAACCAAATTGATTTTCTGAAACATTTGTTACACGTCGAAGTCTAGCCTCTATCACTCTCTCCCAAAGCTTCATAGTGTGGCTAAGTAATTTTATGCCTCTATAGTTACCGCAGGTTTGAGCATCCCCCTTGTTCTTATAAATGGGAATAGTCTCGCTCACTCTCCATTCCATAGGCATTTTAGAGCTTCGATACGTTTTGTTGAAAAGGCAAGTCAACCACCTAAGACCATTGTCGCCAAGGCACCGCCACGCCTCAATGAGGATCTGGTCCGGTCCCGCAGCTTTATTTCTCCCCATTTTTCGTAGTGCCGATCTTACTTCCTCGTGGTTGATCCTCCTAAAATCTATGTTGTTCTGGGATTGTTCAATCTCAGATTCTTGCGGGTCTTCGAGACATTCAGGTCTTCCTCCGGCGAAAAGGGATGAGAAGTACCTTTCCCATCTTTTTCGAATTTCGTCTTCCTTTACTAAGGTTTGACCAGCTTCATTTTTGATAAACTTGATGTTATCTAGGTCCCTGCGCCTTCGCTCCCTAGCTTTGGCTATCCTGTAGATATCGTTAGCTCCTTCTTTGGAGTCTAGTTTTCTATACAAATCTTCGTATGCCTTATCTTTTGCACGTACTACAGCCTTCTTAGCCTCTCTTTTGGCTTCTTTTTATCTCTCTTCAACCCTAGTTCTACCCACCGGGGTCCCCTCCCGACAAGTGATGAGCTCCCTAACCTTAGTTGCTTAAGCGCGACTTTGCTTTGAACTTCGTCACTAAGCCACCATGATTCTCTATCCGACCTATGTCCTCTCGAAGTTCCTACTGCCACACCCAAGGCTTCCTTGGCTGCCTCTCTAATGGCGGACGCCAGGTAATTCCACATCTGGTCCGCATCTTCATGAGATACCATTTCCGCTTCTGCCTCCACTCTTTCTACAACTAAAGTCTTAAAAGTCTCTGCCTTCTCTCCGTTCAACTTCTTCCATAGGATTGTAGGTTGGACGGGCCTTACACTCTTGGTGACCCGTCTCCGGAGAACCAAATCCATGACCAACAATCTGTGCTGGGAGGAGCATGTCAAGTCAGTCAGGGCCTTACAGTCCCCACATGTCCTAAGATCCCCTCTGCGAAGTAACAAATAGTCAATCTGGGTACTATTACCCCCGCTATGAAAGGTTGCTAACTGAGCGTTCGTCTTCTTGAAGAACGAATTCGCAACAACCAAATCGTGAGCAACAGCAAAATCGAGAATAGAGAGCCCTTCCTCATTTCTTATTCCGTACCCAAAGCCCCCATGGCCCCCGGATAACCCTCGACATTCGTTCCTATATGACCATTTAGGTCTCCCCCAATAAGTAATCGATGGTCCGGAGGGCACATCCTCACAACCTCGTCTAACGATTCCCAGAAGTGTCTCTTTTCAGCTGCGCCAAGGCCCGCGTGAGGTGCGTAAGCGCAAATGACTGTGTAGGTCACCTCCTAGATT
Organism: Rutidosis leptorrhynchoides; assembly: GCF_046630445.1. Classification (NCBI taxonomy): domain Eukaryota; kingdom Viridiplantae; phylum Streptophyta; class Magnoliopsida; order Asterales; family Asteraceae; genus Rutidosis; species Rutidosis leptorrhynchoides. Next base: position 173,009,768 of record NC_092336.1, read on the forward strand.
ACTAACCTAACCGACATAATCCTATCGCCCCGTCTGTTCACATCCACGACATTCTCGTTATGGGGTGGGCCAATAATAATTCCAACACCGTTTCTAGCTACTCTCGATCCCGAGAACCATAGCTTGTAGTCCATGATCTTTGCCGCCCCTCGACCCTTCCATCTAGTCTCTTGAACACACAAGATGTCCACTTTACGTTTACGTAAAGTCTCCACTAGTTCATAACGTTTGCCGGTCAGAGTACACACATTCCAACTACCCGCTCTAATCCTAACCGGCTTTACTAGCCTATTGCCGCTTCTAGATCCTATAAACCTACCCGACCCAGAGCTCGAAGTACATGACCTCATGTAACCATGAGAACGACTAGCGTCTATCTTACCTGCTTACATATCCATTTTGTTTAAAAACTTTTGGAGACTGCATACAAAGAAGTCACATAAGTTTTCACTTTGATTGTTTGAAACACTTACTCAATATATGGGTACATTTATAGGTAGTAATTAGTATAGGGTATTCTTACTCGAGCATAGTGTTAGGAATATGTAAGCCCCATCTGTAACTCTAGTTATCTCTCATCAACAGTAAATAGAATAGCCTAGGGGTTGTCGTTTTAATATTCTCAAAAGAGTTTCGGGTTTAAACCTCACCGGCAATACATGTTTGATAGTTAGTTAAACGCTCAAAAACTGTAATGAAATGGTCACGCGATAGCTCACTCAGACCGCATACATCTGAGTAATAATACACACTCACCCAGAAAGCCTAGAAACCCTTTTCCGTTTACTTATTTACATTCTTTTTTTGTTTAAAACCTTTTGTAGACTCCACACAAAGAAGTCCTAAAAGCATTCACTTTAATCAAATGGTACCCTTATATTGTTATGTGGCAGTAACCGTCTTAAGTGAATTGAAGTTACACTATATTGCATGAAAGTTGTAACGCTCACTCCATGTAACGTATGTGTACCTTCATAATTTTAATTTGTATAGAGTGTTCTTACTCAAGTATAGTCTTAGAAATTCATGAGCCCCTAAACAACACCTAATAACTCTAGTTGTCACCCAATAACAACAAGAAAATTTATCAAAAGCAATCACAAGCAATAAGAAGATATATATATCAATGATAATTTGAATGCAGAAACGCAAACCACACGATAATATAATGTGGTTATAAAAATAATTATTTTGAACGGCGATATCGACATCGAATGCTCTCATTTGTCACCCACACACGTGTTAGGAGGAAATTCTTCGCACACCATCGTCGCATTGGGTACCCGGTGTGTTTTGGATTAAACCTAGAGGCTTAAGGCATGTACCGTATCACCCCAACAGAATCTTTGAGAAAACCCCCTCCCAGAATTCGGACTCTCGCCTATTATTTCAAGGACGTGGGCCTGTGATCAACATAGGAGTTGTACCACTTAGGCAATGCCTCGGTGATATGTGGTTATATCCAATCTACTCGCTTGATTTAGTTTATAGAAGCTAAAGAGTTAGAAACCTAATCGACATACAATTCATAGCCACCACGAATTTCCTGCTGGACTAATTTATGTGTTCCAAACCTACAGTTTGGACTTTAATTATTCAGCCGGGAGACGTCATGCTCGATTCCCTTTTTGTTTAGACTTCACATAATCACGCTCAAGGATCTCACACTTGAATATTGAATAAATCGTAACTTCTTAACCTAACTTTCCAACACCCTTTAGCTTCACCCATTATTGTTGCTCGAAGACGTTTGACCACACATTATCAGAAGAATTTCGGCAAAGATGTTAATTGGACTCCGTTACTAACCTAGGACCATGACCACTATCTTGATACCACATCATCTCATTAGTTAATGAGACAATTGGTTGAAGCCCGACACGGTATTAACAACCTCGTTGCTCTTGCCACTCGCCTTTACAGAATTCCATCAGCACGATCTCACTTTTCAACCAATATGAGACCATCCGGAAACTCACGTGAATCAATCTATTAAGGCAGTCGTGTGAGAACACCATCATACCCTTAATCATCCACTTATTCACTCCTGCTTTCACCGTTGGACCACCGACCACAAATGTGCACGCAATTTTGGACGAACACAATTTCTCTTCACTAGCCAACTCCCACTGTATGGATGTCATCAAATGTGACTCGGAAAAATGTCTTGTTCACCCCTCTCGGTCAATCGCAACATAGTTGCCTTTGGAGATGCTTTACTCGAGGACTCAAAAACGTTAGTGGTACCGAGATGACGAAACAATCTCGTGGAAACCCCAAGGCTCCCACTCAACGCTAAAATCATACTAGTTGCAATTCCTCCCGAACTCCCAAATGTTCCAGATCCCTTTACAAACTCAGAAAGCTAAAGTACTTTATAATATTCAATACCTACTCTCTTGCATATCCTTTCATTGTTGATCACGAAACCTAATGTGATACCACTCATTATCCAACTGCACCATCGAGATCAACAATCATTAAGGACCCAATCCGTACCAAGGTGAGTTTTGAGGACAACATCCCCAACTCCCACATTACCAAGTTCTCCTTTTCCGCTCGACGAACCCTACCGGAATAACACTTGAAATTCATAATTTCTTCCATGCACGAGATCGCTTGAATAGATGCACCTAAATCCACAACCCACGACTCCACAAGAATCCTTCCTCGCAGCACATCTCATCTTCGGTTAGATAAATTTTTGTGTTTGCACTCGAATGCCCGTTCAGGCATTGATACTTGAAGTGACCCGCTTGCTTGCATTTCCAACATGTCCTGATCTCAATATGCTCGTACTTTGCCCTCTTGCTATACATTCAAAGCAGAACCGAAAACCCACCACAATCTTTCCTCTGATTCCTTTATTGAGTGTCTGCCTATGTAACAACAATACCCAATTATCATCAGGTTTAAAACCAAAAAGTGTTGGTCGGTATGGACTTCTCTGATAGAAAACATCCTCTATCTGCATCTTTGAGAACCTGAAATTAGTACCATCAAACCTATCCATCTTCATGTTGCTTTTATCGGCCATTGTTCCCAAAAGCTCAAAACACGAGCCCTGATACCACTTCTTGATCCCTAAACAAGACTTAACAACCCTTGTTATTAACCACTAAAAAGCAAATTTATCACACAGAATAACAAGATGATAACAATAAGTTATATGTGAGAAATATAAATGACACAATAATATTACGTGGTTATATCCAATCTACTCTATTGGTTTAGTCCACAACTAATATAGTGAAAAATGTTATTGATTTCACTGGTACAGATTTACAGTAAGTTGAAGAGTAGAGGTTTAATTATAGAAGTCAAACAATTAGAAACACAATCCATATACAATTCCTAGCCGCCATGAGTTTCTAGCCAGCCGGGACATTCTGTTCCAAATCTCCAATTTGGACAAAAATTCTCCAGCCGGGAGACTTCATGCTTGATTGCCTTTTTGTTCGGACTTCAAAACAACACATAGTCCGAAATATTGATCATTAAAACAATAACAACTAATGATTTTAACTAATGATGTTAACGATGATTTACTTCTTATAATTTGTGACCAATGTGTCTGTGTATAAAAGTTATACGGTTTCATATTAAATACCATACCATTTCGCATAACTTTGTAAATGTTTGTTTTTCTTAATCTTGATTAGATCACCAAAGGGTGAAAGCTTTCTGTGAGGAGCTTGTTGAAAACTGTTAAAATAAGAATTGTAATTGTATTTTGCTTGAGTATTGAATATTTTCACTTAATTGAGTTTTTTACATTTGGAAGATGAAAGCTGAACTTATACAGAGAATAGCCTAACGGCTATATGACAATATCATGGAAAAAATAAAGGTATGTTTCCCTTTTTGTAAAAGTTAATATTGCTGTCTTTTTATTTCTAACACTCCCCTGCAAGTTGAATAGTGGGGTTTCCGATGTTCAACTTGGAGAGTATTCCTTTGAAAAGTCTTCCGTTGACGGACTTGGTTAAGATATCTGCTAGTTGGTCTTCTGATCGGACGTGAGGTAAAGATATGATTTCGGCTTCTAATTTTTCTTTAATGAAGTGTCTGTCAATTTCTATATGTTTGGTTCGATCGTGTTGAACTGGATTTTCTGAAATTGCAATTGCCGCTTCGTTGTCACACATGATCTTGATCGAGGTATTAGGAGGAAAACCAATTTCCGTCAAAAGTTTCTTGATCCATAAAGCCTCAGTTACACCTCGTGAAATTCCCCGAAATTCAGCTTCAGCACTAGACAGGGCAACAACCTTTTGTTTCTTGCTTCTCCAAGTAACCAAATTCCCTCCAACAAAGGCAAAGTATCCGGATGTTGATTTTCTATCTCCCTTTTCTCCTCCGTAACCCGCATCGGTGAATATTTGTGCTTCTAGATGATTGTTTTTCTCGAACAGGACTCCATCTTCTGCAGTGCCTTTTAGATATTTGATAATCCTCCATACTGCATCCATATGGTGTTGTTGTGGTTGATGCATGAATTGACTAACAACTCCAACAGCATGTGATATATCTGGACGAGTGTGAGCTAGGTAGATAAGTTTTCCCACGATCCTTTGGTATTGAATTCGATCTGCTGCTTTGGCATCATCCTCTATATATAACCTGAGGTTTGGAATCATAGGAGTATCCGCGGGTTTGCAGTCGACCATTCCTGTTTCTGCAAGAAGATCAAGTATATATTTCTTTTGACATATAAAAATTCCCCTTTTTGAACTTAAAACTTCGATTCCCAGAAAGTATTTAAGACCTCCGAGATCTTTCATTTCAAATTCTTTAAAAAGGTTAGCTTTTAAGTTTGTAATTTCCTCTTGATCATTTCCTGTGATAATCATGTCGTCAACATAAATAATGAGACACGTGATAAGGTTTCCTCTTTTTTTTAAAAATAAAGTATGGTCGGAATTACTTTGTTTAAAACCGTAATTTTTCATAGCAATAGTAAAACGCCCAAACCAAGCCCGAGGGGATTGTTTTAAACCATAAAGAGATTTTTTAAGATGACAAACTTCCCTTTCTTTGAATTCTGATGTGAAACCGGGAGGACCTTCCATATAGACTTCTTCTTTGAGTTCTCCATGTAGGAAAGCATTTTTAACATCAAATTGGTGAAGTGGCCAGTCTTTGTTTGCGGCAACGGAGAAAAGAATTCTAATAGTATCAATTTTTGCAACCGGTGAGAAAGTTTCTGAGTAATCAACGCCATAGGTTTGAGTGTACCCTTTGGCAACAAGCCGTGCTTTATATCTTTCGACAGATCCATCGGCTTTGTGTTTGATTGTGAATACCCATCTACATCCCACTGGTTTCTTTGATTCTGGAAGAACACATTTTTTCCAAGTATTATTTACCTTGAGAGCCTCCATTTCATCTTCCATTGCTTTCCTCCAGTGTGTTGATTTTAGAGCTTGTTCAACCGTTGTTGGAATTTCTTCAGAGTATAATGCGGAAGTGAACTTTGTTGCTTCTTTTGATAATTTCCTCTAGCAATATTTGCCATTGGATATCTTGATTTTGATACAGTTCTCTCAGGAGAGTATCTCCTGGGAGGAATTCCTCGGTTGATTCTTGGAGGAAGAACATATCGTTCCGGTTCTTGTTGTTGTGTTTCATTTTCAGGATATACTTGATCGCTATTTTCCTGTAAAATCTCCTCTAAATTTTCATGATTAGTAATATCAGGAGATTCGGTATTTACCTCTGTATGGTCGGGAAGATCATTAACCGTAGTACTGATTGGAGGAGGACTTTGTGGAGTGGTATGATGAGTCACTTCTTCAGATGATGGAATATCTAGCCAACTCACAGCGTCACCAAAGTCTGTCTCCCCCTGACTTGTGTGTTGGGTATAGAAGTATTCAGTTTCCAAAAAATCACAATTCATTGTAGTGTACATGTGTTTCCTTTTTGGACTATAGCATCTATACCCCTTTTGATTTACCCCGTATCCCACAAAAACACATTTTTCAGCACACGCATCTAATTTGGTTCGTTCGATTTTAGGAATGTGAACAAACACCGTGCACCCAAATATTCGAGGTCTTAGGGTGAGATTAGATGGCGGTTTATAAAATTTAGTCAAGGCCTCAAGAGGGTTCTTAAGTTCTAAAGCTCTAGTTGGGAGTCTATTTACAAGATAAGTTGCAGTGGCAAGAGCTTCAGGCCAAAAAGATCTTGGAACATTAGATTCAATCATTAAAGCACGGGTTATTTCTAGTAAAATACGATTTTTTCTTTCAGCCACCCCATTTTGTTGAGGTGTGTGTGGACACGTGGTTTGATGAATAATACCCCTTTCTTCACAAAAGAGTTGCATTTGACTGTTGACAAATTCACCACCATTATCGGATCTTAAAACTTGTATTTTACTTTGGAATTGTGTTTGAATCATGTTTGAAAAAATAGTAAATTTATCAAATACTTCGGATTTGTTAGTTAAAAAATATGTCCAAGTCATACGAGTACAATCATCAATAAATAAAAGAAAATATCGAAAATTGTGTCCCCCATTAACCCTTGCGGGTCCCCATACATCGGAGTGAACTAAAGCAAAAGGACGTTCGGTCTTTGTATTACTAGTTTTAAACGAGTTTTGATGGCTTTTGGCCAAAATACAAGTTTCACACTCAATACTTTTATTTGAAGAAAATAAATTAGGAAATAAAATGCGTAAATATCCAGCAGACGGATGACCAAGACGTCTATGCCACAACCATGCTTGTCTGTCGGGAGTCCCGTGAGCTAGCATGATCCTACAATCTTGAGTGACCTCATCCACATAGTATAGACCATCCCGTTCAGTACCACGCCCAACTATCTCCCCCGTTCTGATGTCCTGTAAGATACAGAATGTAGGGTGTAATAAGACGGTACAATTAAGTTCTTTTGTCACGTGACTAACAGACAGTAATTTATGGGAGAGATCGGGAACATAAAGGCAGTTTTTTAATTTTAAATTTGGTGAGATTTCAACTGTTCCCCCGCCCTTGACTTGTATAATACCGCCATTAGCGGTTTTAATTTTGGTTTTGTTTGGTTTCGTATTTATAATAATATCATTTTTATTAAAAGTCATAGTATCGGTGGCACCACAATCGATAATCCACTCATTACTTTTTGTTTTATTTGAAACAATATTAATTGACGAAACGTTATTTTTAATTTTAAAATCTTTAGTTTTATTGAAAAAAGGTTTTATTTGTTTATTACCAACTATATTATTACAGGGACTATTTGTGTCAATAAAACAATTTGGGGAATTAAATTCGGTGGTGGGTGTTGAGTTGGTGACCGACACTCCTAACCCATCATACTCATCGACATATTTATCCCCACCCACTTTATTCAATTTGTCGGGTATGATTTTTGGGGATTTAATCCCTAATCCCAATCCCCTGTTACCTTCACCGGATGATGATGATGATGATGGTGGCTCGGCTGTGAATAAACCGAAACCACCTTGAGTGGTGGTGCAGGTTTCGTTATCCTCCTGTTTTCCCTTGGTTGTGGCCGTCGTTACCATCGAGGCTTTTCCCTTTCTGTGTTTATCAGCCCACCAATCGGGGTATCCAATAACCTTGAAGCATTGTTCTCTGGTATGTCGTTTCATACCACACTTTGTACATTCAAGGTTGTCTTTATCTCGGGATGATGACGTGGAGTCTGACCGGCGCTGTTGATTTCTTGATAGCAAACCATGGCCGTCGAAATCATTGGATTTTGATGCCGGTGCTACCAGACCAGTGGCTATGCCAGATTGGGTAAAGGCATCCGTTTTATTATTAAATATAAATTGGTGTGCATTTTCTTTTCGAATTGCAGCATAAGCTCCTTCGACAGTGGGTAATGGATCGGTTCTTAATAACTCACGTTTGATATTGTCATGTTTATGATCTAAAGAATTTAAAAACTGGAAAAGTTTTTGTTCTGACCTGATGTTGTTATATTTGACAATATCATTCGGATGTTCCATGGGATTTGGATCCCTTGTGTCGATTTCACCCCAGATTCCTTGCAATTTCAACCACAGTTCTTCGGTTGATTTACCATCTTGCCTGATATTATTAGCTTTAACATGTAAATCAAAGGTTTGGAGTTTGTCTTTACCAGAACTGTAGGTTGTAATGAGGGCATTCCATAAGGTTTTTGCTGTAGGGAACTGGGTCAGATTGCTTGCAATTTGTAGCTCTATATTTTGAATGATCCATGAAAATACCACCAAGTCTTCCTGGTTCCACTTCTGGTTGTTGGTTGATGGTGGATCTTCGGTTAAATGATTGAGGAGGGCCTCGGATTTACCTCCGATGGCAACCTTGATCATACGAGACCATAATGAATAATTTGAGTTGTTAAGGGTAACACTGATTTTTAAAGAATCAGGATGCCTTTGTGATTGATTTTCATTGTTGGTTTGGAGAATTCTAGCCAATTGGCTAGTTAATTCTGTAATGAGTTGAGTTTGGCTGTCATGTTCTGCCATGATAACCACTCAAACGAAAAAAAAAATAGGCAAATGATTTAAATTGCTGTGATTGAATGATTTAGATCATCAACACAAGCTCTGATGCCATGTTAAAATAAGAATTGTAATTGTATTTTGCTTGAGTATTGAATATTTTCACTTAATTGAGTTTTTTACATTTGGAAGATGAAAGCTGAACTTATACAGAGAATAGCCTAACGGCTATATGACAATATCATGGAAAAAATAAAGGTATGTTTCCCTTTTTGTAAAAGTTAATATTGCTGTCTTTTTATTTCTAACAAAAACTACAAGCAGAAATGTGCTGAGTTGGAAGCTGAAAGCAAACACCTACAACAGCGAGAAGACAAATTGCAGAAAACTAAGGATGAACTAAAGAAAACGGAAACCAAATTAATGAAAGAGAGCAGCAAACTAGAACTGAAGAAGAGAGCGGTACTAGTTGTTTGCCATAACATTATGATAGTTTCCAGCCATAATCCAGCTTCACCTTCTAGATGCCGTAATCAAGATTTGTTTCTAGATATTCAAAGAAAGCAACCTTGACAACTCATATGGAAGTAGCAAAGTTGAATACGATGACGGCCGCCCACCTTCTTCGTTCACACCATTCACCGCCATAGAATTTTTGCTATAAATAGAGATGCAAACTTTCATTGTAAACCATCCCAAAATTACTCAGAGAAGTGTAATCACAACCTAGATAGTGTGTGTGAGTTTGAGAGTTTTTTTTAGAGTTTTGTAAATACTCGTGTAATCTATTCTTGTGAGTAATAGAGTTATTTTCTCTCAAATTTGTATCTCCCAACGTCCAGGCGATCCTCTCTTCCTAACAAGTGGTATCAAGAGCTTGGTTAGAGACGTTGGTTGAGTTTTTGGGTCTTCTGAAGTTTTCTCAAAATTCAATTTTGAGTGTACCATTGGATTCGTCTCGTCGAGCCGAGTCCAACGCAAAAAACGGTGACTTAAACGGAGTTATAACGAGCCCATAAAACGGGGTCAAAGTTTGGTCAACTCTCCGGAATCTCGCCGGAGAAGACGACCGGTGCCGGAATTTTCGCCGGAGAAGACGATCACTGTAGCAGTCCTGTAGCAATTCACTGTAGCAGCTGGAGGCACTGTAGCAAGTTCCTGTAGCAGTACTGTAGTAGTACTGTAGCAATTCTGAAATTTTACAATTTGGTCCCTGAAATTTTCATAAATTCATTCTTGGTCCCTGAAAGTTTAGAAAATTATAATTTTTTTTCATAAGTGGAATTTAAGCTGCGAAGTGTCTATTCCACCATTTTCAACCGTTCCGGACGTAACGGTAATCTCTGTTTTCTACAATTCAACCCCGTTTGTGTTGAAAAATTATTTGTAAGGTGATAATGTCCACAGAAGAGTCAACATCATCTTCCGGAGCTATGATTATGCTCACAGCCACAAACTACACACTATGGAAACCTCGAATGGAAGATCTCCTCAGCTGTAAGGATTTGTTCGATCCTATTGAATTGAAGGATATAAACCCTGATTCTGCCAAAGAGAAAGAGTGGAAGAAATCAAATCGAAAAACTATTGGTCAGATCCGTCAATGGATTGATTATAGTGTCTTCCACCATGTTGCACAAGAGACAGACGCATATGTCCTCTGGAAAAAGTTGGAGGACATGTACCAGGCCAAGACTGCTCGGAATAAAGCCCTGCTGATGAGGCGTTTAGTCAACATGAAGCTCAAAAGTGGAACTTCAGTTGCCGAGCATACCATGGAGTTTCAGAGCTTGGTCAACCAGTTATCGTCTGTAGAGATGCCGCTTGGCGATGAAGTTCAGGCGTTACTGCTACTTAGTTCCCTTCCTGATAGTTGGGAAACGCTGGTAGTAACACTCAGCAACTCAGTCCCGAATGGTAAACTTACCATGTCAATGGTCAAGGATGCCCTATTCAGTGAAGAGGCAAGGAGAAAAGACATGGGCACAGATCAGACCTATGCCTTTGTCACAAAGAATCGGGGGAGACAGCGAATGAGTAGCAAAAATAAATGGAGAGGCAGAAGCAAGAGCAGGGGCAGGTCAGCTGATGGCAGAAAACCAACATATAAATGCCATCATTGTGGATTAGAGGGACATATGAAGAAGAACTGCTATAGATTGAAAGAGGAACAAGGTCAAAGCAGTTCACAGCCGAAGAATAAGGGTGGAGAAACATTAGTAACTATCTCTGGTGATGTAGCTTATTGTTCAACCCATGATGAGACATGCCTGCACGTCTCACGAGAAGAAACAGAATGAGTGGTAGATACTGCAGCTTCCTACCACGTGACTCCATATAAGGAATACTTCACAACATACAAAGCTGGTGACTTTGGAGCTGTGAAGATGGGAAATTCCAGTTTCACTGAGATTGTCGGAATTGGTGATGTCAAGATAAAGACAAGCTCCGGGAGCACAATCACTCTGAAGGATGTCCGCCATGTGCCAGATCTTCGGCTGAATTTACTTTCTGGGGTAGCTCTCGACAAACAGGGCTATGATAGTCATTTCAGTAGAGGCACATGGAAGTTGTCAAGAGACGCTATGATAGTCGCTCGAGGACACATTTGTGGCACACTGTACAAGACTCATGTGAAGATCTGCACAGACATCATTAATGTTGCAGAAAAGGAGGCTACATAAAATTTATGGCACCAGAGACTCGGTCACAAGAGTGAGAAAGGGTTATCTACCCTAATAATGAAGAAGCTTATCAATGTAGACAAGGACGCTGCACTAGATCCTTGCAATCATTGTCTGTTTGGTAAGAAGCATAGAGTCTTGTTTAATTCATCTTCAACGAGAAAATCAGAGTTACTCAGTCTGATACACTCTGATGTTTGCGGTCCCTTAGAGGTTGAATCAGTTGGTGGCAATCGATACTTTCTGACGTTTATTGATGATCCTTCTCGAAAGGTGTGGGTATATTTCTTGCGGATGAAGGACCAGGTTTTTGATTACTTCAAACAGTTCCATGTCATGGTAGAACGTGAGACAGGAAAGAAGTTAAAGTGTCTTCGATCCGACAACGGTGGTGAATACTCTTCCAGGCAGTTCGATGCGTATTGCTGATCATATGGCATCCGACATGAGAAGACAGTTCCACGTACCCCTCAACACAATGGTATAGCAGAAAGAATGAACCAAACAATCATGAAACGTGTTCGGAGCATGCTCAGTATGGCTAAGATGCCAAAGCCATTCTGGGGAGAAGCAGTCAGAGCCGCATGTTACTTGATCAACCGATCTCCATCAGTACCATTAGATTTTGAAGTTCCGGAGAAACTTTGGTCTGGAAAGGACCCATCATACTCTCACTTAAGAGTATTTGGATGTTTGGCGTACGCACATGTATCCAAGGAGCTCAGGCAGAAGCTGGATGCAAAGACTACTCCATGCATATTCATAGGCTATGGAGATGAAGAATTTGGATACAGATTATGGGATCCAAAGGAGAAAAAGGTGATCAGAAGTTGGGACGTGGTGTTCCATGAAAGTCAGACAATAGAAGATATTGAAAAGCCCACAATATCTCAGAAGACAAATGTTGCTGCTCAGGTGCCAGAGGCAACAACGGAATCATTCATGAGAAATGAATTTTCAGTGCAAGAAGAAATGCCAGAAGTAGAAGATAATGAGAAAAATGACGGTGCTGAACAGGGGGAGCCACAACCTCATCTGCCAGACATTCCAGCACCATCACAAGGTCAAGATGATGGTGGATCTCATCAGAATATTCCAGAAATTCGTAGATCTGAACGAGGTCGGATTCCATCGAGTAGATATCCAGAATCCAAATACCTTCTACTTACTGAAGATAGAGAACCAGAGAGTTTTCATGAAGCAGTATCTCATAAGGACAAAGAAAGGTTGCTCGCAATGCAGGATGAGATGGATTCTCTGCAAAAAAAAAATCAGACTTATGAGATCATAGAACTTCCACAAGGGAAGAAAGCACTGAAAAATAAATGGGTGTTCAAGCTGAAAAAGGATGGCAGTTGTAACGACCCGACTTTTTCGACTTGCTTTTATGCTTTGTATTTTAGCGAAACTTCATTTTTGTGCGTTTTTGATATACGTGGTTTACTTCCATTTATATGTTAAAACGTGCCTTAGAGTACGTATGATACTTAACTTGTTCAACGGAAGCCTTTATAACCGTTAGTGTTACTTGACGCTTCGATTAAACCGCGAACAGCGCGCACGTTTGACTTTTGTCATAATCGGAATATTATGACTGCGAAATATTAATTATTATTTTATAATAATAATTACCTGGGTTTTTGGATGCTTAATTTTAACTAATTATTTACTAGATCACAATAGTTAGTCTTGTTGGACTTTCTACCTTATTGGACCTTAGCCCACCCTACACTAGCTAGTGGCCCAATTAATTAGCCCAAGTATTATTACTAGTGACCCATAATAAATAAAATAAATAAAATAAATTAATTAATGAGTCATACTAGCATTTGGATAAGGATTATCCATATTGTTACATGGGATTCTAGCATAAGTACATGCTTTAGACAACCACTAACCAAAAAGCAAAATGGTGTCTCCTCCCCTCCCCCTCAAAACCTACGGCCACTAGGGCCTCCACCTCATCAATCCTTGTCAAATCTTTGCTTATAAATACTAGCCATTTACCTCTCATTCAACACTTGCTCTCATTTGGTTTTCACACACATTTGCTCTCTTCTTTCCTTCCTTTCTAGTATTACTTGTAAGTTTCTTTCTCTTCTTCTTTTCCTTCCAATTTCGTGTATCATCATCATCCTTTCATGGAGATCAAGTTCTTTTAACTTTGATCTTGATTATATCTTGTTGATTCAAGCATGAATCCTCAAGAACATTGAAGATTCAAGCTTTCTAGCTTTGAATCTTCACCAACTTTGTAGATCTACTTCTTTTATGCTTTAATCTTGTTATTTTATGATAAAGATTCAAACTTTTGTTTGTTATCTTCATATATATTAAAGATCCAAGCTTTATGCTTCAAGATCTTCAAGAACAACCAAGATGCAAGCTTTCTAGCTTGAATCTTCATATCTTGTTGTTGGATCTAAGTTTTCTAGCTTATGATCTTGTTGTTTTGTTATAAAGATCAAAACTTGTATTTATGGTCTTCATGAAACTTAAAGATCCAAGCTTTATGCTTCAAGATCTTCAAGAACACTAAAGGTTCAAGCTTTCTAGCTTTGTGACCTTATAAATTGTGTGAAAGGGATCCAAACTCTCTAGCTTAGGGTTCCATCACTTCATTTGACTTAGATCATGTTCATACTTGTTTGATTGATGTAAAGTTTGTAACTTTGTTGTAAATAGGACTTATAATTGTGTTAAGACTAAGGATATGATGTAACCTTGGTTCATCATCCATCTAAGACTCTTAAATGAGTTGTGTTACCACTTGGTCTTAAAATATTGTGTATTGATGGTAGAATCTTGGTCAAAAGTGATGCTAAACCATCAACGAGTTGTACACTTGAAGCTACAAGCATCAAGGATGAGAACCGTGATGAGCATCAAGCACCAAGAACCCCACCGGAGTATTTGTCCACTGATTTTCGTATCTGATCAGACCACCTGGACTACTGGAAAGTTGATTTTCAGTTATTTCGGTTCGAGTAGATGATTTTCCGTTTAGGCCTCGTCTTAATCCGAGTTACGGTTTAGGATTTATGGCCCTCCGAGAGTCACTACACCCTATTAACGTTGTGCTGAAATTTCTGACCTACTCACACTTAAACCGTCACCACGGTCAAAAGAAGACGAGTTAGGTTCTGGAAATTGGTCAGCTGTTAGGGAACTCATATACGGATCCATAGCCACTGACTATGCGTCTTTTTGATTTACGTAGAGGTCGCAGCAGCTGACCGAAGTCAGCCTATTGTTTCGATCTCTATTCTTGTCGAACTTACTTAGCTTTTATGATAATGAATGATGATGATGATGACACTTAAACTTATTTTATGCACTATTAAAATTTATAAGGACAACCTACTGACCTAGTAACCTTTGATTTAGGTTGACGACCTTTCAGACCGACTTACTACTTGCGTACTTTCATTACCGACTTTACCGCTTTTATCACTGTGAGTTATAGCATCCCTTTTTACTTTAACTATTTTGGGACTGAGAATACATGCGCTTTTTACGTTTTACATGTTAGGCACGAGTACTTAAACTTTATATGTGTGTGGGTTATACAACGGCATAAACATTCCCCTTAACACGGTAATGTTTAGTCATTGGTTTTTGAACCGGTGAACGCGAATCTTAGATATGGATCCATAGGGTTTGACATCCCCGCTCGGGCTAGTCGCGCTAGCATTTAACGGGTGTTTAATACTTCGTGAACATACGCACTCGCCAAGTGTACTAGCAGGGGGTTATAAACGTTAAGTCTAGTTACCGGGTGCCCACGGTTATACATATACTTTTCATACTGTTTTGTTACACTGAAATCTCGTGGCCTACCTTACGTTACTATTACAACTTAAACTATAGCTCACCAACATTCGTGTTGACTTTTAAGCGTGTATTTCTCAGGTGCCTAGAGGTTTCTTGCTTCCGCTGTTAGATTTGCTGTCATGCTGTTATTGAATTGCTGTTAAGGACCTACTGTATTAGTTATCCGTTGCATTACTAGAGATGTCTCATTCATGGAACTTTTCTGTTGCATTCGTAGTTTATGTTAATTTCAAACAATGGCTTTGTAACGACCTTAGGGTCAAAAATTTATGTTTATGCTCCTATTCGTAGGATGCACGTTATCTTTTGTAAAACGCTATCTTTTTATGAATGCAAACTGGTTTTCAAACAGCATGTAGTATTCAACCATGTAAAGATCCTGCTGTTGATGAATCGTACACGATGGTTTTGTACGGGGCGTCACATTTGGTATCAGAGCATTGGTTGTAGGGAATTAGGTTGCATTAATGAGTCTAGACCCACCCGAGTAGGATTCACTAATAGGACTAATCTACAACTTGCTCGTTTACTTGTTACTGCTTACTACTGCTGCATGTTACTGCTTACTTATACTGCCATATGATCTGCTGCATGCTACTGCTTACTCTTACTGCTATGTGAAATCACTGTATGCTATTGCTTATCCTCGCTACTGCATACTACTATCTGCTTTCGATTGCATGTTACTTCTGTTTAGTGCTGTTAATACTGCCATGCTATATACTGCTGTAGATGATCTATGTGACGAACCGTCCTAATCCATCTGGACGAAGTCATCAACATCTGGTCCCATTGCGAGGTACTGTCCTAAATATGCCATGAATGAATCCAAGTAACATCTTTAAAATGAGCAAATGCACAGCAAAAGATTTCTTTCATACCTGAGAATAAACATGCTTAAAAGTGTCAACCAAAAGGTTGGTGAGTTCATAGGTTTATTATAACAATCATTTCAATATCTTAATAGACCACAAGATTTTCATATACACAAACGTTTTAACAAAAATATTCTAAGTGGTTGAGCACTTGTTAACCATACTTAACATTTAATCAACGTCGCATATTCCCTTTATTATGAAATCTCACTACATTGTACCAAGAGTAGTCACCGAAACGAAGTACTGTGCAACCGTTGAATACTGGTCGTCCAGTCCGATTGGGGTTGTCAGGCCCGATAGATCTATCAACAGGATTCGCGTTTACAATACCACATGTAAATAGTAGTTACCAAGCTATTAGGGAAGATATGCAGGGTGGTACAACTCAACGTAGAATATATTTTAAGTACTTGTGTCTATTTCGTAAACATTTATAAAAGCAACGCATGTATTCTCAGCCCAAAAATATATATTGAAAAAGCAATTAAAAAGGGAGCAAATGAAACTCACCTATTGTATTTTGTAGTAAAAATACATATGACGTCATTTAACAAGTGTAGGGTTGACCTCGGATTCACGAACCTATATTATTCATATATATTAATACATATAATTGAAGTCGAATAAATTTATATATATATTATATCTTAAATTATATATATCTTATATATTTAATTTGTGATAATAATATTGTTAATATGAAAATAATAATAATAGGGATAATAATAATAATACTAATATTGATAATAATAATAATAATAATCTTAAATGATAATTTTAGTAACAATGATAACTTTAATAATAATAAGAAAAAATAATCCTTAGGATTAATGATATTTTTTTTTTTTAAAATGATAATGATATTAATAATAATAATAATAATAATAATAATAATAATAATAATAATAATAATAATAATAATAATAATAATAATAATAATAATAATAATAATAATAATAATAATAATAATAATAATAGTTATACCTCAAAAAGGTAACAAATATATCATTACCCAGATTCGAACCCATGACCTCTTGGTTAAATCTCAACACTACAAACCATCCCTCTACTCAATCTTATATGTTTTAATTCACATCTTAAATCTACTAACCCGTCATCTTCATATCATTCAATATTATCTTTAACAACAACTAGTCACCTTCATTAATCCATTTTTCTATTACTTAGTGATATTGTTTATCTTAACTAAATTTTTGGGAACTATATCACAGCAACAATCAATCGAACAAGAACGATAATTGAATCTTGGCCCAACACCAACAAAATACGTTGCCCAACCTTGAATCAATTCAAAGCCCAAGTTGTTCAAGACAATTGATTCGGCCCAACATAAAAATCACTGCCCAACATGCAAAAAAATAAAATCACAGCCCACTCGAACACTTTAGTGGGTTTGATTTTTAAATAGAACGAGATAAGTAGCAGGAAACAGAGAAAATATCGTGACCATCGCTATCATACCAATCATCATTCTTTATCATCACTATTCATCATCATCTTCATATATTATTACTGTTACAGTTCGAAGTAGCAAAGAAAATATAACACGCAGCAGCAGCAGCTTGTGGTGGCGTGATTTACAATGATTGTAGCAGAAAAGAAAGTGGTCGTAGGTTGGTGACTGAAACAGAAATAGATATCGAGCAGTTTGAGTGGTTTCTCAAGGTGGTTGTGTGATTCGATGGTGGGTGTAAGGTGATCATGGTGGTTCTCGGTTATGGTTTACAAGGTGGTGGCGTCTATTAGTGGTTTCGATCGATTTAAGATATTAGAGAGAGAGAATGATAGAGAGAGAGAGAGAGAGAGAATGAGAGGAAGGTGGTGGTGGCGAAGGAAGGAATGGGTGGCGGTTTCTAGTGGTGGTGACCAGATGGTGAAGGTGACGGTTTATGTAGAGGTGTAGATGGTGAATCCAAAATAGAAAAGTCGAGTAAGGTGGTGTTTTTGTAGTTGAATTAGCATAAAAAAAATAGAAACAGAAGTAAACAGGATGGACGATTGATGGTGTTTTGGGTTCGTGATCGTGATCTCAAAAGAAAGAAAGAAAAGAAGAAGAAAAAAAATGATAAAACTTGATGGTGGTTTATGGTTGATTAGGGTGGTGGTAATCGATGGTTTCAAGAAATGATAAAACAGAAAGAATATATGCATAGCGGTCACATAAAAAAAATATATATGAGTTTTGTGAAGATGGTGTTTGGTTGCTTGGTGATTTCATGACGATGGTGAGAAGTTTGGTTCCTGGTGATCAAACCCGAAACCATAGTAGTATTAGTTGGCTATGGGTTGTAAGAAGTGATGGATGATGATAAGTAACGGATATGGTGGTGGTTTGTACTCTGATTGATCTAACATATATACAAGTATATAATCTATCTATGTTTATGCATATATATATTTATATAGAGATTAGTTAGTCAAAAAGCAAAACAGTATATTATATTATTATGCTTTAATATTTTAATTAATTAGAACAAAGAGAACGTGCATCAATAGTATAGCCACCTAAAATTTAGAATTATTCTACCGACACTTTATCCCGAATGGTTATATCGTGTCCATTGCTAAACAGTTGTCGTATAAAAGTGTTCCTAAGAATCCCAAATTTTTAGATTAAATATATTTAATTATTTCACTCATTACCTGTTGGAAACCTGATCAAAAAGATTCAATAATTATTTATTTTATGTTCCAATTTATATGTACGGAGTACTAATATTTAAACTTTAAAAGGTAAAAATATTTTTAACAAATCAAAAATCCTCGTAATCGATTTTCCGTTCAACTTTTATTTCAATCCTTCATGAACACGTACAATATTTATATTAAAACTAACAAAACATCAACCGAGTGTTACCGACATTTGCCAATTAAGCTCATAATCATTCATTTTCCATTTACTCTCTCTCTATATATATAATCAGTTTTAAATAACAAGTTTTATCACATAAATATATATTATATATTTTTAAACAATTATTATTTTATATATTTTCAAGTAGTATTTATATATACATTTATATACACATACATATATATGTATCTATTTACATATAGTTGTTCGTGAATCGTCGAGAACATTCGAAGGTCAATTGAATATAGGAAACAGTTCAAACTTTTTGAGACTCAACCTTACAGACTTTGCTTATCGTGTTGAAACTACACTATCGTATCGAGAGTTTGGTTTAAAATTGGTCAAAATTTTGCCGGTCGTGACAATCTAGGTTGCTGTAGTGCCTGATTACGTGCTTGCTTCATGCCTGCTATTCGCTGTACCGACTTGGAAAACTTATCTTTCCTAGTTCAGATGTTTTTCTGAACCCTTTTCCCACACGTCTAACCCTAAGGATTGGTATTGTAATCCACCTGTTACTATCGTTCCACCGTTCTGGAGATCGAAACGATTCTTCACGCAATCTAGAAGGAGTACCCCTCGGATTACACGCCCACTAAAGTCGATCCTCGGAGGAGGAGATATTGGAGGATTTGTCGGAGTAACCGCACCCAGAGCTCACTCTAAATAGCCATGTACGATGTGTGAACATTCGAAGGTTGTTCAGTTCCCGTAAGATGGCTCGTATCTCGTACGCTTTCATGACCGTCACTTATCTCTTTCGTTCTTCACCACTACTCGACGATCTGACGACATTTCTGGATTTAGTACCCTAACACTCTTAGGCATTGGGGAAGTCGGGAGGACATCTCCTTTCACAAGGTCAGAGTGCCTTCTACTGATGCTCAGCCATACCCAAAGACTTGGGAGTCGCCTCAAGACATATCGTATTACTACTTGCTACACATACAACTCGACGCGAGACCCATATTGAATTTCTAGAAAGGAACCTAACGACGTTACCTGAACCTGAACATTTTGAAGAAATTTCGGGACATTTAGGCATTGGTGCATGACCTACGAAACTTACGCACCCACACCGAGAAACCGTGAGATTAATTATGTAGATTTTGTTTTGAGATAGCATAGATAAAGCACCGTTGGATGAAATTGAGTAGAACTGGAAGTGATCACGTTACATTGACCATATGGAGTGATATTGGAATGAATGTACGATTTAGTACAATATAATGACGCCAGGCCAGCGTAATTATATTGAAGTGAATCATGCAGAAGTCCCAATGTTACTACATAAGGAATATGAAGCGATTCAAAGGAAATTTTGGTAGGAACCACTTGAGTATACGCATTATGGTATGATAAAGGCAGGAATAACCACTTAGTCTAGATACTGTACGAGAAGGGCCTGGACTGCAGAATTGGTAACCCGAAAATTTGTTATAGATATAGACACCCTGGATACTTAAGGAAAAAGTTCTCAAATATGAAAAACTTTGGACTCACATACGATTGAGCAATCGTTATCTCAGCTATGGAGACTCGCATGGATCCTGATTTTAGTTAGGGTACGTTTCTTCACAACGATTTATCGTCTCGGGATTGTTTAATACTAGAGTGATAGAAACCTTATATCTAAGAATCCTAGTGTGATGACTAATAAGCCATTAACAACCATGAGAGTTAAGTATTCTATAGGACAAGCTAATGGTAAGTTGGCAGAGATAGAGGAGTAATTTAAGATAGTACCTTAAAAATTAACAGGTGGGTCATTTGGAGATGACCTCATGCCAACAAAACTTGGAAGTTTTATAGTAGTAGTTGGAAAGGATTAGTTACCTGCGCACAAGCAGATGTTATTTGAGAAGGTTGATAAAAAATTTCACGGCAGTATAATAAGATTTGGTTGGAATGGACCTTAAGATTAACCTAATACTCATCGAGTTAGGAAGCTTTGAGGAAATAGTTGGAACGGACTGACTTTCAAGGATGAAAGCGAAAGTTATTTATAGTAAGAAGATTATTCGTATACCTCGCGAGAATGGTGAGCCAAAAGCCATCTGGGTTACTTCAACAACCCGAGATCCCATAACGGAAATGGGAAGGGATGACGATGGATTTCATCCTGAAACTACCGAAAACAATAGGCAGTTATGACACTATCTAGGTTATTGTTGACCGCCTCACCAAGTCTGCTCACCTTCTAACCATGAAAGAAACCGATACAATGGACAACGATACATAAAGGAAACTGTATCCCGTCACTTCAGCAATTCAAATTCTATACTACCCAAGAATCGTATTTGATGCTCATTCTTATGCGACACTGAATCCTAACTTATTCCGAGAGAATTCTTAATCAATGATAATCACACCATCACCCTTCTTACATCGATATTAGTCATACCAGTTCGAGATTTCCAAAATCAATGGGTAGTTAATTCCCACCCTCATACTCTCCCTTTCGTATCTCACTTATAAGCAACAACTTTACACTTAAGCATTTTTGGTCAAAGGACTTATGCCCTACTAATAGTCATCAACCACATTTAAATTCAATAGTTTTCATTACCTCGTGATATTGATGCTCAAATGTCACCCAAAATTTTCAAAAAAAAAAAAATCTTTTACTCGATCTTTTTCCAACTTGTAACCTCCGAAATATGAAAATTTTTGCTGCCAAAATTTTTCACACACTATTTTACTGTGCGATCCTCCCAAGGTTTTATAAAAGTAAATTTATTTTTGTTTGTCATTCGTGCAAATTTTTTTGAAATCATATATGTAATATAAAATAAAGTAAATGATTACTTATTTTTGGCAAATACATATGAAATTTTACTTTCACTTTTACAAATCAAAGCTTTTGTTCAAAAGATATTTTGAATGGTACGGGTTGTACGTAACCCTAGTTTACTAAGAACTTCGTTTCTTTTCTTACATTGTCACCTTAAACAATTTCTGTAAAAATTTTGTTGCTCATTATATAAAATTTTTAGTTGCTTATTCGTATCCAAGTCATCATGAAGACAGACAACTGTCGAAATTGAGAGATTCATGTGTGTATGTACGTGATGAAGGCACTTACTACCACGTCATACAGAGCCTTTGGGCATCCACTAACACTTAAAACATTCAAAATTATTGCGTTACCCTAGGGATATTATTTTCCACTCCCGTTGGAGCGATGTTGTAACGACCCGCACTTTTTCGATCGTTCTATATTTATAAGATTAATATTTACATAAATTAAACCTTACCAACATGATAAGCAATCCAAATTGTTGAGACTTATGTTTTCGAAAAGAGTTTTACACAACGTTTGACCGTCTAGTTTGACCGATGATATCACGAACTATACAATATATGATAATTATACGTTTGTGTATATATATGAATATATATATATATATATATTAAACATGATTAATGAATGTTTTAATAACTCATTTTGTATTAATAACAATAAGATATAAGTATATTTTGAAACTACTAACTTAAGTTTTCAAAACGATAACCATACGTAACGTTATTTGACATAAATACTTATAACCTATAATGTTTATACATATATCGTATAAGTAATGTATTTAATCACTTTTAAGAACTTAAATACATAAAACCATATAAGTGTATTCACAAAAGATAGCTATATTTGAATCCTCATTCCATTTTTCACAAGATTTCTATACGTATATCTACGGTATATGTACCCGTATCATACCCACCTTCTAGATGTATTTACTATTGGTATATACCAATAGGAAATACCAATGATCAGCCATGAATGATTAAGGGACATGATAGCAACTTGTGGGAGCCAATCCTTTGTCATTAATCAAGACTTATGAGCTAAAAATCAAAACAAGAAGTCTATATATACATACATATCCACACGTTTTTTTTACACATACACATACTTCTATATCAACTTTCTTTCAAGCTAGATTAACTCTTAAACTCTTTCATCTTCAATCTTCAAGTATTCCTTAAGATCTTCATAAGTTTCTAGCTCCATAATCAAGGTAAAACTATGTTTAAACTTTGATTCAATTCATGTAAGTTAATTAAGATATAAACTTACTTACAACCTTTGTTTCTTTTCATGAATCACTTTTTAATCTTCCAACTCATCAAGAACAAGTTCATATCTTGTTTATTCAGTAACTTTCTTCATCATACTTGAGGTAGTAACTTTGTTCATAACCTTATTCGATTCATATATATATAGCTATCTTATTTTGTGGTATAAAAGTTTAACAACAAGAACATAGTTTGAAAGTTTTCAAACTTGTTTGCAAACCAAATAGATCCTTCTAACTTAACTTTTAAAATACTTCAAGACCTGTAATATAAGTTATGTATATGCTAATTTAACAAGGTATAACTTGGTTTTTCAAAGAATACCTTAAAAACTGTTTTTACGACGTCGGAGTGCAACCGGGGACTGTTTTGGGTTGGATAATTAAAAACTATCTTAAACTTTGAATTGGAGGTTTATGTTCTGGAAAAATGATTTTTACTATGAATATGATAACACATAAAAATTTCATGATTTAATTCAAAGTATAAGTATTTTTAGAAAAATAATCATTTAAGGTTGTTTACATAAAGGAAAATGATTAACTTCATATGTTTCACTAAAGTTTCACCTATGCCGTGTGATTTTGAATACAAACCAAGGTATTTTCAGTTCATAGTCTTAAAGAGGGACTCGATCCAAGGAGATGGCAAGTTGAATCAACGAAAACGGATTTGTAACGAAGAAACTATGACCGAAACAAAATTGGTTATCCAAGACTTGTTTAACTTCGGGATTAATTGGGAAAAATTAAATAAAATCACATCTTTCTAAGATAACATGATATTTTATATATATGTACTCATAATTCAATTTTATATGGTTCAGGATCACCCGTAAACAACACGAGAAGATTAATCATAAGATCCCATGTTTGTACGCAACAAGTCATTTGACAACACCGGTACTTTATGTACGCAACACGTCATTTAACAACACCGGTACCGTGGGTCAAGATTAATCTCGACCAATACATATACGATGGGGTTTTATTTATTTCGTTGGGGGTTTTATTTATTTCATTGCAGGTTTATTAATCATCTAAATATGAACCATTAAAATTGAATTACTAACATCAAACTGCTAACTACGGACTAAGGAATTATTAAAAGTATTAAAAGTATAACAAGTATATAAATGAAACGTTTGTTTAAAAAGAAAAGGTATTGATATATTATATATGGATAGGTTCGTGATATCAACCGGAGACCAAGTCAAATTATATATATCTTCAAGACGAAAGTGAGTATATAGTCCCACTTTTAAACTCTAAATATTTCGAGATGAGAATACATGTATTTTATGTTTTTACGATATGGACACAAGTAACTGAAAAATATATTCTACGTTGAGTTGTACCACTGGCATACTTCCCTGTAGCTTGGTAACTGTTATTTACAGCGGTATTGTAAACGCGAATCCTGTTGATAGATCTATCGGGCCTGACAACCCCAACCGGACTGGACGACCAGTATTCAACGGTTGCACAGTACTTCGTTTCGTGACTACACTTGGTACGGTGTAGTAAGATTTCATAATAAAGGGAATATGCGACGTGATTAAATGTTAAGTATGGTTACCAAGTGCTCAACCACTTAGAATATTTTTATTAAAACGTTTATATATGAAATCTTGTGGTCTATATATATATATTGCTGCCGGCATTAAACCTATATCTCACCAACTTTATGTTGACATTTTAAACATGTCTATTCTCAGGTGATAATTAGAAGCTTCCGCTGCAACATGTTGAATTTAAACAAGATCTTGAGTATGCATATTTGTGTCAAAAATAAAACTGCATATCGGAGGATTTGTAATGTAAAATATGCTAGAAATCGTATTGTTATCATCACATGTAAAGTTTGTAAGTCTAAGATTATCGCTAAACGATAATCATCTTTTTATTGTCTAAAGCTTGTATTAAAATAAGAGTTATGGTTTGTAATGTAAAATAAATGCAGTTGTTCTATTAAAAATGTCGCATATAGAGGTCAATACCTCGCAATGAAATCATACGTTATCTAACTCGTTCTTATGGTTAAGGACGGGTTATGACAGATGTTCTTTCTTACATAACTCTAAGTCCTGACTTATTCCAAGATATTCTCGTCTAGCGATATTAACATCATCAGTACTCCGACTTTAAAATTGGCCATAACCTGTTTGGCATTTTGCTAAGTCAAAAAGCGATTAACTTCTCATCCTCATGCTCTATCCTTCATACCTCACTTTTTAGCAACGGCTTCGCACGTAAACATTTTTAGGCCAAAGACTTAAGTTCGGATAATCATCAAAACTACATTTAATTCATTAGTTTTCATTACCTAGTAACATGTTAACCGATGATTCAAAGATTTTTCACTCAACCTTTTTCAACTCGTAACCTCTGAAATACGAAAAACTATGTTTATCAAAATTTTTACACATTGATTTTACACGTTGCTTATTTGTGCGGTCCTCACGAGATTTATGGATAAATGAAAGTACTAAAAATTTTTCTGTCACTTATGCGATTTATAAAACCATATATGTATGTACGTAATTAAGTTAATAAATTTACCTTCACTTAATTTGATTAGTACATACAAAGTTATACCTCCAAATAACTTAAAAATCGCTCATTTATCGAGTTATTTAACTTAAGTCAAATAGTTTTGTGCAAAATGGTACACGTTGTACATACTTCTAAATTTACTAAGAACTTCGTTCCGTTTATGTTATCACATCAAACGTTTAAAGCTTTTTCAAAACTTCCTTGGTGTTACTAAAGGTTTTCGTATTAGACTACACCATGTATGGATCACACTTCTTCTCGCCCTCCGTTAGGGATGAAGCTTACTATTAAAATCTTTGTTAAAAACGCTTGAGCCACTTTGGGTGGCAGATTTTTAAAAATTTGTTAAGAAGTCTTTACGCTCATGAAATGTTCCTTTTAAGGTTAGACATGACAAAAACGCGGGCCGATAAATCAGTCTTCTGAGGTACACTCAGTGGTCACCCTATTGTAGGAAAGGCACTAGACGGGTTTCTACTCTCAATGTTTCACGGCTAATCGCAGCACCCACGTAAACATCATCTCTATGAATCAGTAGGTTGAGGTACAAGGAATCATTTTTGAGATTCTTTTCACTTAGAGTAAACCGTTCTTTATGACCTAGGGTTCACGTATCTTCTCATCCGCGCATCCCCTTAAGTATAAGGATAAATTCAGAACAAACCGCTCGAAGAGTTCACCCTGGTTCAAAGATCACACCTTTCGTGCGATTCTCTTTCGGAAATGTAAAGTAACATACTTTAGGAATCTATGAATCTTGTTATCCTCTTGGAAGGGACTGCTTAAAACGTCTGTAATACGGATATGGTTACTCTACACATTTCTTCCTTCGTTGGTTGCAACTATATGTTGTTCTAGTTAATGTTAACCCTAACTTCAACATGTAACTGAAAGGATAAAGTTACATTATGGAACTGTTCTTTCGTTCCATCTAAGTATAAGTTCACCTGCAGTATGGTAAACTGGGTGACATCCTTCATTGTTCGTTCAGACCGTCCTGAAGGCACTGTAGATAATTATGGCTTGCATTGCACATAAGTCTGATTATTCACTTTCAGCAAAAGTTTCAATTCATATAGTCAAATGAAACGTTCTTAAATATCGAGTTCTTTATGCCTATGGTCTCCTTCCGAAATCAAGGGGTTAGTAAAATCCGTGGCTAACACTATCCAGACATCAAATCGCATGGTTATGATCACCACGTTTTCCATCCTACCTGTCAGATTTGTATTGCGACATAAGCGCTCAATGTTTTAGATGAGTTTAGTAACATTCATGATGTATTTCATGCATCCAACTTACTAAAGATGCCTGTAAGGCTAAAAACATCATCTTTCCTTTTGTGGATATATTCAGACAACATACTCATGTTAACCAGAAACGAAATCAATTTGTTGATCTCTTAGGACAAGAGACTTAATTAATAGCATATACCTATTCTTACTTTTATACGCCTGAGTACCTTTCAAGGTAAATAGCTCACTTTTTAGCCCACGAATCTTTTGGAACTTTGATACGCTACTTCTTATTTAAATACGGTACCATTTTTAGTCACTCCTTAAATTTCGGGACGAAATTTCCATTAACAGGTGGGTAATGTAATGACCCGACTTTTTCGACTTGCTTTTATGCTTTGTATTTTAGCAAAACTGCGTTTTTGTGCGTTTTTGATATACGTGGTTCACTTCCATTTATATGTTAAAACGTGCCTTAGAGTACGTAGGATACTTAACTTGTTCAACGAAAGCCTTTATAACCGTTAGCGTTACTTGACGTTTCGATTAAACCGCGAACTGCGCGCACGTTTGCGCACATTTGACTTTTGTCGTAATCGGAATATTATGACTGCGAAATATTAATTATTATTTTATAATAATAATTACCTGTGTAACGACCCTGGATTTTCCAACGTTTATTTATTAATAATTATTATTATTAATACGTATGATTAAACGAATGTATGTTATTACATTTACTTGTTGCCATGATTGCCCGTACTTGACTTTAATTGCCCGAAACGTCTTTGTGACACCCGAGACTTACACGAATAATATTTTTAGAGTATTATTTACATTCATGATTGATTTTATTAATCATTTTAATTAACTATGGTGATTAGTTAGTTACTTGGGCTTTAATTGGATTTACTTGTTAATTAATTGAACTTGGGCTTTATTAGTGTAATGGACTCTTGATATTGGGCTTATAAGCCCACCCTACCTTTTAAGTGGACTAAATAGCCCACTCTTCCTTGTAAGTATTATTTAGAACATGTAACTAGTTAGTTAAAGCAATTGGAATCTTGTTAGCTCTTAATCCCCATGCAAACACATCTTGTATCCAACTTTTAACACCTTTGCATACAAGTGACTAGTGTGTTTTTTCCTCCTCCCCCTCCTCTTGAAACCGTCGGTTCCCATTGTCTACAAGGGAGGTTTTACTTTCATTTTTTTCATTACTTACACTCACTAGTTTTCTCTCATTTACACTTACACACTTACTTCACATTTTCTCTCAAACATCTTCTCTCATTTTCTCTCATCTTGTAAGTAATATGAACAACTTTTCTCTCTTCTTTCCCTTGCTTAAAACCGAACCAAACACACTCATCATCATCATTTTTTTTTTGTTGTTGTTTGGTTACTTACTTGTTACAAGAATCAACTTTCTAGTTAGATTCTTCATGTTATCTTGTATTTTCAAGAACACACAAGAGCTTAACTTACTAGTTATGTTCTACATATAATACTTTAAAAAGATTGTAAGTTCATGGTTGTAAATCATTACTTGTAATTCATGTTAGTAAACCTTAAAGTTTACTTTACTTAAAGATCAAACCTTGGTTGAATCTTTAAAAGTATGAACAACCATGAACCTTTTACTTATTTACTTAGTTTATCTCTTTATATTATGCACTTTAATTTCATGTTTGTTAGTTAAATGGTCAAGTACTACAAGTTAGTCTTGATCTCATTAATCTTGAACTAAAAGTTAACTTGAAAGTTCAAGAACACATAAATAAGCTTCTTTAACTATAACTTTGTACACTTATGCTTGATCTAGGCTTTTGAGTCTTGGATCTTCAAGATCTAACTAAGAACTATGTTCTACTACTTAAGATCTTGATTTCATAAGTGTACTTCAAGTTTGTAACTTGTTTTTACTTTTAAAGTTCATGTAAGTGTTAGATCTAAGACCTTGATGTAACTTTGGTTCATCAACTTCATACAACTCTTAAGTGAGTTGATCTACATGTCTTAGACTCACACTTGTGTCATAATTGTCAAAACTTAGTTAGTATTACTTTTATATTTCATGTATGTGTTAAATCTAAGACTTTGATGTAACTTTGGTTCATCAAAACACTTGCAATACTTAATTAAGTTGTGCTTCATGTCTTAGACTTACACTTGGGTTATGATGGTCAAACCATGGTAAAGATGATGTAAACACATCAATGATTTGTACACTTGAAGCTATAAGCATCAAGGATGAGAACCATGATGAACATCAAGCATCAAACTCACCGGAACCCATTATTTTACTGCTTTCTGTCTCCTACCTACTGTTTTCTGGTTTCTGTAAAAGACCAGTACACCTGGGCTACTGTAACCATGATTTTCAGATAGATCTTTTCGAGTAGATAACTTTTCATATAGGACTCGACTTAATCCGAGTTACGGTTTAGGATTTATGGCCCTCCGATCGTCACTATGTCCTTTAACGTTGTGCAGAAATTTCTGACCTACTCGCACTTAGACCGTCGCCACGGTCAAACAAAGATCAGTTTGCTTCTGTAAATTTTACCACACTTAAAGGACTCATATATGGATCCATGGCCACTGGTCTCACCTTATTTCAGTAAAGGTAGAGGCCGTGGTGACTGACTGAAGTCAGCCTTTGTTTTAAACTACTTTCATGAACGAAACCTACTTTACACCTTTTGTTAAATGATGAATGATGATGACCCTTAAGACCTTATTTACATACTTTTAAACCTTTTCAGATGATTTACTGACTTAGTACTATTTGACTTAGGTTGAGGACCCGTTTGTACGACCTTCATTACTTGCTTACTTTCCGAGTCATACTTTACCGCTATTTTATCATTGTGAGTTATAGCATTCCCTTTTTACTTTAACTTATTTTGGGAACTGAGAATACATGCGGATTTTATGTTTTACATACTAGGTACGAGTACTTAAACTTTATATATGTGTGGGTTATACAACGGCATAAACATTCCCTTTAGCTCGGTAACGTTTAATCACTGGTTTTTGAACCGTGAACGCGAATCTTAGATATGGATCCATAGGGTTTGACATTCCCACTCGGGCTAGTCGCGCTAGCATTTAACGAGTGTTTAATACTTCGTAAACATACGCACTTGCCAAGTGTACTTTCAGGGGGTATAAACGTTAAGTTAGTTACCAAGTGCCCACGGTTAACATATACTTTATCATACTGTTTTGAAACGCTCTTTGTAGCACTGAAATCTCGTGGCCTACCTTACATACTGTTATACTTAAACTATAGCTCACCAACCGTTGTGTTGACGTTTTAAAGCATGTTTTTCTCAGGTGCTTGAGGTTAGCTTCCGCTGTGTACTAGTCGTGTTGTAGACACCCGCTGCTTAGAGTTGTTATCGCATGAACTACTTTATTTTGCATTCAAACATTAGTACTTTTGAACTATGACTTGTAACGATCGTTGTGGTCACATACACTTATTATTTGCTTCTACTTAGTGAAGCATGCTTTTGTATTGTAAAACATTCGATGTTGGTTTAGACATCACTTTATTAATGAATGCAAACTCTTTTTGAAAACGCATATAGTACTTAACCTTGTAATGATCCTATTGTTGATGATTCGTACACGATGGTTTTGTACGGGGCATCACATTTGGTATCAGAGCATTGGTTGTAGGGAATTAGGATGCATTAGTGAGTCTAAGACCGACCCGAGTAGGATTAACTAATAGGACTAATCTACATCTTGCTAGTTTACGTGTTTCTGCTGAACTTACTGCATGCTGCTGCTTACTTTTACTGCTATATGTCGTATGATATTACATGATTTCACTACTGTATGAAATTACTTGCTTTCGATTGCATGCTACTTCTGTACGATTCGTTATTATTGCCATGCTACTTATTGTTATACATGATTTAAACTGTTGTCCTAATACGTGCTTGCTTTATGACTTACTGACATGGAAAATTTATTTTTCCTTGTTCAGATGTCGGATGTTCCACCTGCTATCATTTTGGGCAGTTTAGACTCGTCAGCCACCCCACCTGTTGCTGCTGCCGACACACCGATCCCGCTACCCATGAGTGACCCCGGCGCTTCATCTTCCGGGACTAGCAGCCAGCCGCCTGCACCAGTGGCTACTATTGACGGACACGTGGAACCTGCGGAGATTCCAGCTCCGTCTGCTCCCGGACCCTCGGAGCCATAGCCCCGCATCGGTGGTGTTGTGATTCCCGCGGAGTTCGGGGAAGGGCCATTCCGTAACCATATGCGCATGCCGTGCCGACGCGCTGCTAACGGACGTTTAGTGCCGATTCTGCCATTCAGAGACAGACAGATGATGGCCGCTCATGGACGACCAGTTCAGCCACCCGTGTCACCACCACATGATTCTGATGATCCTTCATCCGATGACTCCTCTACAGATGACTCATGTGACTCCGAAGAAGAGAACCTTGATGACGTACCTATACAGGCACCCTCCACCCCGCCGAAGAAGCGGTACCGTCCTGATGGCACCATCATTCCAGGGGTGAATGGAGGTCGTGCTTTCACTGACGCTTTTGGTCGGCGTCAGAGGGTTACTGCCCGTAAACGGCTTGTGCCGTACCCTGCCGACCCACAGATACGTAAGGTTCCCCGTTACGTACTGACTATTTCTGGAGCCGGGACATCTGCACCCCGTTTCGTACGGTCTGCACCATCCGCTCCACCGGCCCCACCTGCACCACCAGCACCGCCTGCCCTACCATCTCCCATTGTCGAGGAATTGACAAGGGAGGTGGGAATCCTCCGAGCTCGGGTTACTGAGCTCGAGGAGTAGTTGGCTCAGGTTTTAGACATCCTACACCCACCTTCACCGTAGGACCTTTTGTATTAGATTTCATGATGTAATCTAGTTGTAGTTTCATATTTCACTTATGTATTGTACGAATCTATCATGATGTATGAAACTTATTATTAATGAATGGAAACTTTGTGATGTTATTTTTGCACAAGTATTCTATTTACGTTACTGTATGGTGTTTTGCGGTACTTGTATCAACTTGCGTTACTTAATTAACATGTGTTGTGCTGTTTACATGTTGGTTGTTATATACTATATTATTATATATTTAATGCTGGATTTTGACTTGAGTCAAAATGTTTGTATAGAACACCATGGCTAACGGTCGATCCACACCTACTGCTGCTTAAATTGAAGAGATGATCCAAGAACGTGTAGCCGCAGCCATTGCGGAAATGCAACCCCAAGCTCCACCGCCACCACCACCACCACCGGTTATTCAACCCGTTCTAAATGGGTGTACTTACAAGGAATTCCAGAGCTGTAAACCACATAACTTCAGCGGCACTGAGGGACCGGTTGGTCTCACCAGATGGTTCGAGAAACTTGAATCAGTATTCCGAGTTAGCAACTGTTCGGAGGACAACAAAACCAAATTTGCTTCTTGCACGCTATCTGACGGCGCGCTCACGTGGTGGAACACAATGACACAGGCACAAGGCATTGATGAGGCGTATGCTACGCCATGGGAAGAATTTAAATGTGCCATGATTGAGGAGTATTGTCCGAGAACCGAAATCCAAAAGATGGAAATGGAATTCATGCAGTTAAAGGCAGTTGGGAACGACCTTGATGGTTACAACAGGAGATTTTTGGAACTAGCCCTGATGTGTCCGACAATGGTCACCCCAGAATTCAAGCGTATGGAGAGATACTTTTGGGGACTTCCTAAGTCCATCAAGGGTAACGTCACCACGTCCAAACCACCGAATGTTCCCGAAGCGATGCGCATGGCGCATACTTTGATGAATCAAATAACCATCGATGAACTGGAGAAAACTAAGTCTGAAGCGGGTACTAGTGAGAAACGCAAATGGGATACCACAACAACAACGACGACGACGACGACGACGACGACGACGACAGAGGAAGGAACTATGAACAGAACCCGGCGAAACGACATGAGGGTTTCAGAGGAAACAACAACGGTGGAAACCCCAACCCCAACAACAACACCAACTCCAACCCGAACTACAAAGGAACCTTACCCCAATGCAAGAGGTGTTACAAACACCACACTGGGTATTGCAATGTTGTCTGTGAGAAGTGCCAACGGTCTGGGCATGTTGGAAAAGACTGCAAGGTCACCACTTTGAATGGGAAGCCGAACCCCACAGGGCCGAGGAAGTGTTACAAATGCGGGCAGATAGGCCATTTCATAAATGCGTGTCCAAATAAGCGAAAAGATGGCGGACCACCCCGCGCTAGAGCTTTCAATGTTAATGCAAGGGACGCACGCGAAAATCCCGACTTGGTGACAGGTATATTCAAAATTAACAATCTTTTAGCTTCTGTCTTGTTTGATACTGGTGCGGATAGAAGTTATGTATGTAGACATTTTTGCGATAAGATTAATTGGTCATTAGTCCCATTAAGAGAGAGTATGCTTGTCGAGGTCGCCAATGGAAAATTTTAAAAGGTTGACCATATTAGTCGTGGAGCTATTATCAACATAGCTGGTGCAGATTTCGAAATTGATTTGATACCTATCAAACTGGGAAGTTTTGACCTGATCGTCGGTATGGATTGGTTGAGCAAGATAAGGGCCGATATTATTTGTGGAGATAAATCCCTTCGTATACCGCAAGGAGATGGTGAGCCACTGATCATCTATGGAGAGAGATGTACCTCGAAGTTGAACCTCATTAGTTGCGTGAAAGCGCAAAAGATTATGAAGAAGGGACGTTTTGCTGTCCTAGCACATGTGAAAGCGGTAGAAACTGAGGTGAAGAGCGTGAACGACGTTCGAATTGTGAACGAATTTTCCGATGTCTTCCCAGAGGAATTGCCTGGATTGCCGCCACAGAGAGCAGTAGAGTTTCAGATTGACTTAGTGCCAGGAGCTGCACCTGTGGCTCGCACACCTTATAGACTCGCACCTTCCGAGATGCAAGAATTACAAAGCCAACTACAAGAACTACTTGATCGAGGATTTATCCAACCAAGCTTCTCGCCTTGGGGCGCACCTGTTCTGTTTGTGAAGAAGAAGGATGGATCCTTCCGTATGTGTATCGACTACCGTGAACTCAAAAAATTGACTATCAAGAATCGGTATCCTCTTCCACGAATTGACGATCTTTTTGATCAACTACAAGGATCGAGTGTCTACTCAAAGATCGATTTGCGATCCGGTTATCACCAGTTGAGGGTGAAGGAAAGTGACGTGATGAAAACTGCATTCAGGACCCGTTATGGTCATTATGAGTTTCTCGTGATGCCATTCAGTTTGACAAATGCACCTGCCGTGTTCATGGACCTCATGAATCGTGTCTGCAAGCCGTACTTGGATAAGTTTGTTATCGTCTTCATAGATGATATCCTCATCTACTCTAAGAGCGAAGAAGAACATGAGCAACACCTCCGACTTATGCTTGAACTCTTGAGACAAGAGCAACTTTACGCCAAATTCTCCAAGTGTGAATTTTGGTTGAAGGAAGTTCAATTTCTGGGCCATGTTGTGAGCGACCAGGGTATCAAAGTTGATCCCGCCAAGATTGAAGCCATCAGCAAGTGGGAGACCCCCACTACTCCAACGCATATTCGCCAATTCCTAGGTCTCGCAGGTTACTACCGAAGGTTCATTGAAGGATTTTCTCTGATTGTGCGTCCCTTGACCGCGCTGACTCACAAGGGCAGGAAGTTCATTTGGGAACACGCACACGAATCAGCATTCCAAACTTTGAAGAAAAATTTAACCTCCGCACCTATCCTATCGCTTCCCGAAGGTAGTGACGACTTGGTTGTTTATTGCGATGCGTCGAAAAGTGGTTTTGGTTGTGTACTGATGCAACGATCAAAAGTTATTGCCTATGCCTCCCGCCAATTGAAGATACACGAGCGGAACTACACTACTCACGATCTTGAACTTGGAGCCGTTGTCTTTGCGCTCAAATTGTGGAGACACTATTTGTATGGAACTAAGAGCACTATCTTCACCGATCACAAGAGTCTCAAACATATATTCGATCAGAAGCAACTGAATATGAGACAGCGTCAATGGATTGAGACGCTCAACGACTACGATTGTGAACTTCATTATCATCCTGGCAAGGCCAATGTTGTAGCTAACGCTTTAAGCCGAAAGGAGAGGACGGCACCTCTTCGTGTTAGGGCTCTGAACGTCACCATCCATTCGAACCTCAACAGCCAAATCAGAGTAGCCCAAGATGAGGCTCTCAAGAAGGAGAATATAACTCATGAACATTTAAACATACTTGTCTCTCGATTCGAGGTTAGGGAGTCTGGACTCCGATGTTATGCCGGAAGAATTTGGGTACCTTATTATGGAGATCTACGAAACCTTATACTTGATGAAGCACACAAATCGAGATATTCGATTCATCCTGGAGCGGGTAAAATGTACCACGACCTTAAAGAACAGTATTGGTGGCCGAATCTTAAGAAGGACGTTGCGACTTATGTTGGTAAGTGTTTGACTTGCTCGAAGGTTAAAGCCGAGCATCAGAGACCTTCTGGTTTACTTCAACAGCCGGAAATCCCACAATGGAAGTGGGAAAGGATCATAATGGATTTCATTACCAAGCTACCAAAGACGGTGGGCGGATACGACACTATTTGGGTTATTGTTGACCGCCTTACCAAATCTGCACACTTTCTAGCGATGAAGGAAACAGATACAATGGAAAGACTTGCTCAACTTTACATTAAGGAGGTTGTATCACGACACGGTGTACCTTTATCGATCATCTCCGATCGCGATCCCCGTTTTGCCTCTAGATTTTGGCGTACTTTGCAAGAAGCCATGGGAACTCGTCTTGACATGAGTACTGCTTATCATCCTCAGACTGACGGGCAAAGTGAACGAACGATTCAGACGTTGGAAGACATGTTGCGTGCATGTGTCATTGATTTTGGAAAGGCCTGGGAAAGGCATTTACCACTAGCCGAATTCTCGTACAACAACAGTTATCACTCGAGCATTAATGTCGCGCCTTTTAAAGCATTGTATGGTCGCAAGTGCCGATCTCCTATTTGTTGGGCCGAAGTAGGCGAAAAGCAAATCACCGGACCCGAGGTAGTCCACGAAACGACGGAGAAGATTGCTCAGATCCAAGCTAGACTTAAGACTGCCCGTGATCGCCAAAAGAGTTATGTCGATCTTAAACGTAAAGACTTTGAATTCAACGTTGGTGATCGTGTAATGTTGAAGGTTGCACCTTGGAAAGGTGTGATCCGTTTTGGAAAACGTGGAAAGTTAAACCCACGATACATTGGTCCTTTTGAAATCTTGGAACGTGTTTTACCCGTTGCTTACCGTTTGGATCTACCAGCGCAATTGAGCTCAGTTCATCCTACCTTCCACGTGTCAAACTTGAAGAAGTGTCTTGCTGCACCTGAACTTATCATAGCACTTGAGGAACTTACTATTGATGACAAACTTCACTTCGTGGAAGAACCTGTCGAGATTATGGATCGTGAGATCAAAACCTTGAAACGCAACAAGATTCCGATTGTACGAGTACGATGGAATGCCAAATGAGGACCTGAGTTTACTTGGGAACGAGAGGATCAAATGATGCGGAAGTATCCTCACCTTTTCCAGACTCCTCCATCTACCTCAGCTTAAATTTTGGGACAAAATTTTCTTTAACAGGTGGATAATGTAACGACCCTGGATTTTCCAACGTTTATTTATTAATAATTATTATTATTAATATGTATGATTAAACGAATGTATGTTATTACATTTACTTGTTGCCATGATTGCCCGTACTTGACTTTAATTGCCCGAAACGTCTTTGTGACACCCGAGACTTACACGAATAATATTTTTAGAGTATTATTTACATTCATGATTGATTTTATTAATCATTTTAATTAACTATGGTGATTAGTTAGTTACTTGGGCTTTAATTGGATTTACTTGTTAATTAATTGAACTTGGGCTTTATTAGTGTAATGGACTCTTGATATTGGGCTTATAAGCCCACCCTACCTTTTAAGTGGACTAAATAGCCCACTCTTCCTTGTAAGTATTATTTAGAACATGTAACTAGTTAGTTAAAGCAATTGGAATCTTGTTAGCTCTTAATCCCCATGCAAACACATCTTGTATCCAACTTTTAACACCTTTGCATACAAGTGACTAGTGTGTTTTTTCCTCCTCCCCCTCCTCTTGAAACCGTCGGTTCCCATTGTCTACAAGGGAGGTTTTACTTTCATTTTTTTCATTACTTACACTCACTAGTTTTCTCTCATTTACACTTACACACTTACTTCACATTTTCTCTCAAACATCTTCTCTCATTTTCTCTCATCTTGTAAGTAATATGAACAACTTTTCTCTCTTCTTTCCCTTGCTTAAAACCGAACCAAACACACTCATCATCATCATTTTTTTTTTGTTGTTGTTTGGTTACTTACTTGTTACAAGAATCAACTTTCTAGTTAGATTCTTCATGTTATCTTGTATTTTCAAGAACACACAAGAGCTTAACTTACTAGTTATGTTCTACATATAATACTTTAAAAAGATTGTAAGTTCATGGTTGTAAATCATTACTTGTAATTCATGTTAGTAAACCTTAAAGTTTACTTTACTTAAAGATCAAACCTTGGTTGAATCTTTAAAAGTATGAACAACCATGAACCTTTTACTTATTTACTTAGTTTATCTCTTTATATTATGCACTTTAATTTCATGTTTGTTAGTTAAATGGTCAAGTACTACAAGTTAGTCTTGATCTCATTAATCTTGAACTAAAAGTTAACTTGAAAGTTCAAGAACACATAAATAAGCTTCTTTAACTATAACTTTGTACACTTATGCTTGATCTAGGCTTTTGAGTCTTGGATCTTCAAGATCTAACTAAGAACTATGTTCTACTACTTAAGATCTTGATTTCATAAGTGTACTTCAAGTTTGTAACTTGTTTTTACTTTTAAAGTTCATGTAAGTGTTAGATCTAAGACCTTGATGTAACTTTGGTTCATCAACTTCATACAACTCTTAAGTGAGTTGATCTACATGTCTTAGACTCACACTTGTGTCATAATTGTCAAAACTTAGTTAGTATTACTTTTATATTTCATGTATGTGTTAAATCTAAGACTTTGATGTAACTTTGGTTCATCAAAACACTTGCAATACTTAATTAAGTTGTGCTTCATGTCTTAGACTTACACTTGGGTTATGATGGTCAAACCATGGTAAAGATGATGTAAACACATCAATGATTTGTACACTTGAAGCTATAAGCATCAAGGATGAGAACCATGATGAACATCAAGCATCAAACTCACCGGAACCCATTATTTTACTGCTTTCTGTCTCCTACCTACTGTTTTCTGGTTTCTGTAAAAGACCAGTACACCTGGGCTACTGTAACCATGATTTTCAGATAGATCTTTTCGAGTAGATAACTTTTCATATAGGACTCGACTTAATCCGAGTTACGGTTTAGGATTTATGGCCCTCCGATCGTCACTATGTCCTTTAACGTTGTGCAGAAATTTCTGACCTACTCGCACTTAGACCGTCGCCATGGTCAAACAAAGACGAGTTTGCTTCTGTAAATTTTACCACACTTAAAGGACTCATATACGGAGCCATGACCACTGGTCTAACCTTGTTTCAGTAAGGTTAGAGGCCGTGGTGACTGACTGAAGTCAGCCTTTGTTTTAAACTACTTTCATGAACGAAACCTACTTTACACCTTTTGTTAAATGATGAATGATGATGACCCTTAAGACCTTATTTACATACTTTTAGACCTTTTCGGACGATTTACTGACTTAGTACTATTTGACTTAGGTTGAGGACCCGTTTGGACGACCTTCATTACTTGCTTACTTTCCGAGTCATACTTTACCGCTACTTTATCATTGTGAGTTATAGCATTCCCTTTTTACTTTAACTTATTTTGGGAACTGAGAATACATGCGGATTTTATGTTTTACATACTAGGTACGAGTACTTAAACTTTATATATGTGTGGGTTATACAACGGCATAAACATTCCCTTTAGCTCGGTAACGTTTAATCATTTGGTTTTTGAACCGTGAACGCGAATCTTAGATATGGATCCATAGGGTTTGACATCCCCACTCGGGCTAGTCGCGCTAGCATTTAACGAGTGTTTAATACTTCGTAAACATACGCACTTGCCAAGTGTACTTTCAGGGGGTATAAACGTTAAGTTAGTTACCAAGTGCCCACGGTTAACATATACTTTATCATACTGTTTTGAAACGCTCTTTGTAGCACTGAAATCTCTTGGCCTACCTTACATACTGTTATACTTAAACTATAGCTCACCAACCGTTGTGTTGACGTTTTAAAGCATGTTTTTCTCAGGTGCTTGAGGTTAGCTTCCGCTGTGTACTAGTCGTGCTGTAGACACCCGCTGCTTAGAGTTGTTATCGCATGAACTACTTTATTTTGCATTCAAACATTAGTACTTTTGAACTATGACTTGTAACGACCGTTGTGGTTACATACACTTATTATTTGCTTCTACTTAGTGAAGCATGCTTTTGGATTGTAAAACATTCGATGTTGGTTTAGACATCACTTTATTAATGAATGCAAACTCTTTTTGAAAACGCATATAGTACTTAACCTTGTAATGATCCTGTTGTTGATGATTCATAAACGATGGTTTTGTACGGGGCATCACAACCTGGGTTTTTGGATGCTTAATTTTAACTAATTATTTACTAGATCACAATAGTTAGTCTTGTTGGACTTTCTACCTTATTGGACCTTAGCCCACCCTACACTAGCTAGTGGCCCAATTAATTAGCCCAAGTATTATTACTAGTGACCCATAATAAATAAAATAAATAAAATAAATTAATTAATGAGTCATACTAGCATTTGGATAAGGATTATCCATATTGTTACATGGGATTCTAGCATAAGTACATGCTTTAGACAACCACTAACCAAAAAGCAAAATGGTGTCTCCTCCCCTCCCCCTCAAAACCTACGGC
The DNA here is from genome assembly GCF_046630445.1 of Rutidosis leptorrhynchoides. Lineage (NCBI taxonomy): Eukaryota > Viridiplantae > Streptophyta > Magnoliopsida > Asterales > Asteraceae > Rutidosis > Rutidosis leptorrhynchoides. The sequence continues at coordinate 173,049,424 of NC_092336.1, forward strand.
CAGTAGGACCTCCACCTCATCAATCCTTGTCAAAACTTTGCTTATAAATACTAGTCATTTACCTCTCATTCAACACTTGCTCTCATTTGGTTTTCACACACATTTGCTCTCTTCTTTCCTTCCTTTCTAGTATTACTTGTAAGTTTCTTTCTCTTCTTCTTTTCCTTCCAATTTCATGTATCATCATCATCCTTTCATGGAGATCAAGTTCTTTTAACTTTGATCTTGATTATATCTTGTTGATTCAAGCATGAATCCTCAAGAACATTGAAGATTCAAGCTTTCTAGCTTTGAATCTTCACCAACTTTTTAGATCTACTTCTTTTATGCTTTAATCTTGTTATTTTATGATAAAGATTCAAACTTTTGTTTGTTATCTTCATATATCTTAAAGATCCAAGCTTTATGCTTCAAGATCTTCAAGAACAACCAAGATGCAAGCTTTCTAGCTTGAATCTTCATATCTTGTTGTTGGATCTAAGTTTTCTAGCTTATGATCTTGTTGTTTTGTTATAAAGATCAAAACTTGTGTTTATGGTCTTCATGAAACTTAAAGATCCAAGCTTTATGCTTCAAGATCTTCAAGAACACTAAAGGTTCAAGCTTTCTAGCTTTGTGACCTTATAAATTGTGTGAAAGGGATCCAAGCTCTCTAGCTTAGGGTTACATCACTTCATTTGACTTAGATCATGTTCATACTTGTTTGATTGATGTAAAGTTTGTAACTTTGTTGTAAATAGGACTTGTAATTGTGTTAAGACTAAGGATATGATGTAACCTTGGTTCATCATCCATCTAAGACTCTTAAATGAGTTGTGTTACCACTTGGTCTTAACATATTGTGTATTGATGGTAGAATCTTGGTCAAAAGTGATGCTAAACCATCAATGAGTTGTACACTTGAAGCTACAAGCATCAAGGATGAGAACCGTGATGAGCATCAAGCACCAAGAACCCCACCGGAGTACTTGTCCACTGATTTTCGTATCTGATTAGACCACCTGGGCTACTGGAAAGTTGATTTTCAGTTAGTTCGGTTCGAGTATATTATTTTCCGTTTAGGCCTCGTCTTAATCCGAGTTACGGTGTAGGATTTATGGCCCTCCGAGAGTCACTACACCCTATTAACGTTGTGCTGAAATTTCTGACCTACTCGCACTTAAACCGTCGCCACGGTCAAACAAAGACGAGTTAGGTTCTGGAAATTAGTCAGCTGTTAGGGAACTCATATACGGAGCCATATCCACTAACTATGCGTCTTTTCGATTTACGTAGAGGTCGCAGCAGCTGACCGAAGTCAGCCTATTGTTTCGATCTCTATTCTTGTCGAACTTACTTAGCTTTTATGATGATGAATGATGATGATGATGACACTTAAACTTATTTTATGCACTATTAAAATTTATAAGGACAACCTACTGACCTAGTAACCTTTGATTTAGGTTGACGACCTTTCGGACCGACTTACTACTTGCGTACTTTCATTACCGACTTTACCGCTTTTATCACTGTGAGTTATAGCATCCCTTTTTACTTTAACTATTATGGGACTGAGAATACATGCGCTTTTTACGTTTTACATGTTAGGCACGAGTACTTAAACTTTATATGTGTGTGGGTTATACAACGGCATAAATATTCCCCTTAGCACGGTAACGTTTAGTCATTGGTTTTTGAACCGGTGAACGCGAATCTTAGATATGGATCCATAGGGTTTGACATCCCCACTCGGGCTAGTCGCGCTAGCATTTAACGGGTGTTTAATACTTCGTGAACATACGCACTCGCCAAGTGTACTTTCAGGGGGTTATAAAAGTTAAGTCTAGTTACCGGGTGCCCACGGTTATACATATACTTTTCATACTGTTTTGTTACACTGAAATCTCGTGGCCTACCTTACGTTACTGTTACAACTTAAACTATAGCTCACCAACATTCGTGTTGACTTTTAAGCGTGTATTTCTCAGGTGCCTAGAGGTTTCTTGCTTCCGCTGTTAGATTTGCTGTCATGCTGTTATTGAATTGCTGTTAAGGACCTGCTGTATTAGTTATCCGCTGCATTACTAGAGATGTCTCATTCATGGAACTTTTCTGTTGCATTCGTAGTTTATGTTAATTTCAAACAATGGCTTTGTAACAACCTTAGGGTCAAAAACTTATGTTTATGCTCCTATTCGTAGGATGCACGTTATCTTTTGTAAAACGCTATCTTTTTATGAATGCAAACTGGTTTTCAAACAGCATGTAGTATTCAACCGTGTAAAGATCCTGTTGTTGACGAATCGTACACGATGGTTTTGTACGGGGCATCACAGCAGTGGAAAAGTGGTGAAATACAAAGCACGACTTGTAGTCAAAGGATTCCAACAGAAGAAATGGATTGATTTTGACGAGATATTTTCACCAGTAGTCAAGATGACTTCAATTAGAGTCATACTTGGTTTGGTCGCAAGTATGAACTTGGAGCTTGAACAGATGGATGTAAAGACAGCTTTTCTTCATGGAGATTTACATGAAGAAATTTACATGGAGCAGCCAGAAGGTTTTGAGGTTTCAGGAGATAATCTCGTATGCAAGCTGAAGAAAAGTTTGTACGGTTTAAAGCAGGCACCTAGGCAATGGTACAAGAAGTTTGACTCGTACATGGTGAGTCAAGGGTACAAGAAAACTGCAGCAGATGAGTGTGTCTACATTCAGAAGTTTTCTGAAGGAAATTTCGTTTCTCTTCTACTATATGTAGACGATATTTTGATCGTAGGGAAAGATGCAACGAAGATCAACCAGCTGAAGAAGGAACTCTCTAAGTCTTTTGACATGAAAGACTTAGGACAGGCTCAACAAATTTTGGGAATGCAGATTACCCGAGATAGGAAGAATAGAAGGTTATGGCTATCTCAGGAGAAGTATATTGAATGAATGCTTTCACGTTTCAATATGAACAATGCCAAACCTGTTAGCATTCCATTAGCCAACCATTTCAAGTTAAGCAAGAGTTCTTGTCCCTCATCCAAGGAAGAGATCGGGGAGATGTCTTCAGTACCATATTCTTCAGCAGTTGGAAGTTTGATGTATGCGATGGTGTGTACAAGGCCCGATATTGCTCATGCAGTGGGAACGGTGAGTCGTTTTCTCTCCAACCCCGGGAAAGAGCATTGAAATGCGGTAAAATGGATTCTCATATATCTTAAAGGTACAAAGAATCTATGTCTTTGTTACGGGGGAGCTGATCCAATCTTGGAAGGCTATACAGATGCGGATATGGCCGGAGATCCTGATAGTAGGAAATCTACTTCAGGATTCATTTACACTTTTGTAGGAGGAGCTGTTTCATGGCAGTCAAGACTACAGAAGTGTGTTGCATTATCCACAACTGAAGCAGAGTATATTGCTGCCGCAGAAGCTGGAAAAGAAATGTTGTGGTTAAAGCGTTATCTTCAAGAATTTGAAATCAAGCAAAAGGAGTACAAAGTATATTGTGATAGTCAGAGTGCTCTAGATTTGAGCAAGAACTCCATGTACCATTCCCGTACAAAACATATTGATATTCGCTATCATTGGATACGCGAGGTAATTGATCGACAACTGTTGAGACTAGTGAAGATCCATACAAAGGAGAATCATGCGGATATGTTAACGAAGGTGGTGACTCGAGAGAAGTTGGAGTTATGCAGAGACATAACTGGAATGTTCGTGGATTCGGCTGGAGGGGGAGAATTGATAGTTTTCAGCCATAATCCAGCTTCACCTTCTAGATGCCGTAATCAAGATTTGTTTCTAGATATTCAAAGAAGGCAACCTTGACAACTCATACGGAAGTAGCAAAGTTGAATACGATGACGGCCGCCCACCTTCTTCGTTCACACCATTCACCGCCATAGAATTTTGCTATAAATAGATATGCAAACTTTCATTGTAAATCATCCCAAAATCACTCAGAGAAGTGTAATCACAACCTAGATAGTGTGTGTGAGTTTGAGAGTTTTTTTTAGAGTTTTGTAAATACTCGTGTAATATATTCTTGTGAGTAATAGAGTTATTTTCTCTCAAATTTGTATCTCCCAACGTCCAGACGATCCTCTCTTCCTAACACATTACATTAGTGAATATTACTCTGTACCTGTCAAAAGAAGACAAGTTTTTTTTTTCGAAGATGATTTTATTTAATTTAAATCCTCTTGTGTTTACCATGTCAGAGAGAGGTATTGTCTAGGTCCAAACAATTGGGCATCGAATCTCACTCCTACAAGAAAGAATCAGAAGATCTAAAGGTAATTGTGTTATTTTCTAAGTTACAAGTATGTTGTAGTAAATTTCGATCCATTTACATATAGTTGGGTCGATTTGGGTCATGGTTTATCCTTAACGTGACAAATAAAAGATATTATTCAACAAGAGACATATGAAACCTCGTTAAAAACCTTTCGAAGTGTATTTTCTATTTATCTCACAGCCTCATATTATCTTTAATTTTTTTATTTTTTTTTGGTATATTAGTTACTTTTGTGAAAGTAGGCCAATTCGCTGATTTAAGGACTAGCTCAGTGCGCCTTAAAAGTGTGTCAACGCTAAAAAGTTGGGTCAAATTCGGGCTGAGTCGGTCAAAGTCAAAGTTAGGTTGTGTCACACACTAAAAGTCAACGCCCGACTTGTCCCCGAGTCCACCCTCTAAGGTCCACACCGACTCGTCCCCTACTCGTGACTTTTACAACCTTGATATTAGTTCATAATCATATCTAAGGCATTTACTTTTGGTAAAAAGAGGACAACCCAAGTATTAAACATTAATAATAAGATAATATTTGTAAGAAGGTCCAGTAATTATTGAGATTTCTATATCTATATGTATCTGCAGAGGGAACTAGAAAAGCTTCATGCACGGACAACAGAGTTGGAGGAGCAACTTAAGATTAAGGATGAAAAATTAGAAATTGCAAATATGGAACTTGAAACCGCTTTACAGGTTTCTGAAGATTGGGAAGGTGTGGACCTAGACGAAAAGTTAAATAATTTGCAGACTGAGTTGATGAATGCAGAAGAAAAACTTCAAGAGTTGAAAAAGACGGAAATAGAGATTACTTTGTGTCTCGGGGTAAAGGATGATGAGCTGGACGACGCCCGTAAAGAGCTCATTGATGTAAGTAATGACTAAAGAAATCAAATACTTGTAAAATTATCATTTTGACCTTTTGGGTCAAATAACTCAAATTTAGTACCTTAATGTTGTGGCTGGCACTTTGGGTTAACGGTTTAAAAGTGTTACCTTTATATGCAATTATCCAATTCATTTAGAAATTTATATGCATTTTGGTACCAATTGTTTTACACATCAAAAGCTTACGCAATTGAAACTTTCGGGACTATCTGAACAGGAAATTAAGACGAGGCATAAGCGAAATAACATCTGCGTCAAGACAGTGAACCCAGGTAACGAAAAGTGTACTTCAGAGCAGAAACTATGGAATAAAAAAGAAGACAGGGAAGCAACTCTGAAAGAATGCATTGAGCCTATGTTGAAGAAATGGAAGACCGAAAAAAAACAACTGAGTAGGGATTAAACGGTTCACTATTCACTTGTTTGAATGCCTGTGTTGTCTGCCTTTTGTTAGTATTCAGGCATGTGAGAAAGATGCTGGTTTTTGTTAGCCGCGGTCAAACGTTGACTGATAGTGGCCTTTTGTTAAACTAAGTATGCCTAGTTAAAAATCGAAACTAATTGTACGGTGATTGTGTTCTTATGTTTCTTGTATTGCATGCAGACTTGTTTCAACAGATTGTTAAGTAAGTGTAATGGGTTTACATGTATGTGATTATGAAATAGTAGATGATTATGGATGCCTTATGTAAACAGAAAATTACAGCACTTTGACTTTTTTCAGTCAAACTTCGTATTTTTCATTTTCATATATGGATACATATGCTTTGTTTTGAGTAAAAGATTACTTTTCGATATTCAGCTAACTGTTGAGTTTGAGATTGGGCCTTGTGAGCTTTACTTTTAGCTTGGAAAAGTGTTGGGCTGAATCTGGGCCTTAATAGACCATTTATTTGTTTGTTTCTGTTTAAAAAGAAAAAGAATAAGGAAAGAGGGGTACTGAAATGTCAATAATGCCCTCTAAGACTCAGACTAGTTGATTTTGTGGGATGCAAATGGGCAAGAAAGCAAAACCAATGAGTTTTTGAGTAGTGTAAAAAGTAAAAACAAAAAAAAATTGACCCAATAATTGAATTGTGTATGTATGCATGTAGAATAAAGAACAAAATGTAGAGTAGGGTAACGCGAATTTTCCTTTCTCAAAAAAGTAAAGTATCCCAAGTCTTTATGTCCATGTGAAATTGCAACATTTTAATATATATATATATATATATATATATATATTTTTTTTTTTTGGCTATTATTGAGTTCTCACAAAGAATGATTTTAAGTAGATAAGTATAATGTGTTTCGAAACCATGTAATGTAAACATATAAGCGGGTTACTTCGATTGTGTTAAACACTTAAGCAAAACACGTTTAAAATACGAATCAAAGAATTTTGTAAGTTGTTAAGTTCGATTAATTACGGTTAATTTTTTCTAGATGAGTTTGAGGAATGATGGTATGTTTCCTTTTGAATGTTTCCACAATTTGTATGATTTTGCCTCCCACATGGGCTACTGTCTTCAATTTTCCTCATGACTTTATTTTGAATTTTATGCTAAAGTTTCATAAGCATGAGTCACCATGAAATATTCAAATTTTGATACTCCTAATAAATTTTCTACAATTTCCCTCCACTTCCGCTTTCTTGCCGCCTTTCATCTAGTCATCTTCAACTTTTTGTAAGAGATGGGATTTTACTCCGCATTAATACACATGTCCAGTGTACGTATTAAAAAGGCAAGTACTGTAACACAAAACCATATATAGGCAAATAACCTTAACCAAGCTAATTGGACCGAACCCATACAATGCAAATAATATAGGCTGTGGGCTAAATATTTAGTCAAAAAAAAAATGTTTTTTGCAGCGTTGAAGATCACTGTTATCGTCGTCGACAAAAGTTCTATACTCAAGCCCATAATCGGGTTGGGCTACTAACCTATTATCTAACAATACTCACATTAGTCTTGTACGCTTCCTTAATTAACTTGCACTTACGCAACCGAATCTAACTTCTAAATAAGGTTTATACTTCTTTATTTATAGTGTTTCCAATCTAACATGTTGCGCCTTACCTGTGAGCGCTATGCAGGTTTTATTGTACGTATCTTTAATGCGCAAATGTTGTGCGAATAATACACATGGACAACTACATATATGATCAAGTAATAACTAATAAGTGAATAAATAAAATAAAAATGATGTACAAAATATTTTTTCGTTTATCAAAGTCCGAACGTTTTGTCACATATTTTCTCTTGAAACATAACCCAACACAAGACTGTCTTTTGTCCAAAAGATCCTTATGCTTGTTATACCACCGATTTCACAAAAATTTACTATCCACATTGTATAATCAATCAAAATAAAATTAAAGTACTCCGTATAAAATAAGCCCAAAAAAAACACAAAAGTATAGGATAAACTTCAATACTCACAAGATTAAAACAAACCCAAGTCTTAAAATTAAACTAGTTGTCATTCTGACTTACAAGAGGTAAATTAGTAGTCCCACAAACCCTAAATACAAATCACTTTTTAACCAAAATACTAAAAACAAAAACCACCACTTTTTGACTAATAAATCTTTAATTTGCTGCGGGCTGCACCTTCTTTTTGCAGCCGCCTCAGACACTACACAAACCCTAAAAATGCCGGGAATTCTAAAAAGTTTCCAAACATGTTACCTCCACTCCTCCACCTTTCCACAAATTACACTTCACCACCCCAAATAAAAAAACTCCACATCTACTAGACAACATACAATCAACAACATAAACTAAAACATATCTTTTCCTAAATAGGTAAAAATTGGCGAATTAACTCCCACCTTACACCCGAAAATTCTTTCCGGCAAAGGTTTGACCGAACTGCCAGTTTGCCGGTGCAATGTTCCATGAGGTGGATGTACGACGGTCACCAGCAGTGACTCTAAACGAAAGTGATTGACCAGTAAGAACTGCATTCGATTGCCAGTTTTGCCCCCAATTACGACTCATGCTCATCCAATTTGTTTTCGTCCCTTTGATCCACACCTTTTGGATATTACCCGCACCCGCAACGTTACTGATCAAAACCAAATTGAAGTAACGGAAACCGTTGATTGTGAACCTAATCCCGCCTGCCTTCCTACATGGCACCCTGCATAACATGTATAAAAACATAACGTTACTTATATAAACGAAAACAAGCAACAACAAAAAAAAAGGTATCTATTTGGCTAAAAAATTAGATTTAAGAAATTTTACACTTAAAAAAAATGACTATCACTAAAATTTACAATTAACATATAGTTATAATTATAAAAGAAATCATTTTAAAACTGTAGTAATCATAGAAGGACATGTAACATGTAACATGATAGCATGTTACAAGGGACCGTTGATAAAAGGTAGTTTGTACAGAAATCTTGCTAGCACATTGAAGACTAGGTCCCAACCAACCAAATTTGATGAAACCAACGGCCACGATTTCATCAATCAAATTCCCAATAACGGTAGACACACCACCATAAATCAAGCGCTGTATAGTATCCACAGTAATTATGGTAGGACCTAAAAACCTAACAGCGATCACGTGCCTAGCATCCACATACAGTAAACCAAACGACACCGTACACATTTAATTTTCCTATTTTCCTACTTCCATTTAAAACAAATTCACATTACCCCCATGTGACATATAACTACCCTAAAAGAACAGTTGAACACCCGACACCTTTACACTAGCCGCACTTTAAATGTGCAATTTTCACTTGTACCTCACCCATCTTTACTTGTACATTATTCAAAAATGTCCTACTTAGTGCGCGCAACAAATTCAAGGTCATTTGTGTCGAAATACTAAAACTCGAGGACTATAGCTGAAAATATTTGGGCAAGTAATTAAATTTTCAAGATTTTTAGAATTATAGTGAAATTATAAGTCGTTATAAATATTAATTACTGGTACTTGATGCAATAAAAGTTGTACAAGCATACCGACGATAAGAGACGGGGACGATTCCGGCACGATACTCGGCAATTTTGAGAAACATAGGCATGGCGAGATCGAAGTGAGTACGAGGAGGGTTACACCAGCCACCACTGTCGTTAGGAAGAGCGTAATTCGGTGGACAAAAGTTGGTTCCGGTAACAATAATGGACGGGCTACCCGGATGACACCATCTCGGGTCATCGGCACACTTGATTTCAAAACACGCGCCGCAGCTCAGTCCGTTATTGAACAATGCGGTGCTAAGTGCGGCCGTGTTGACACCGTAACCTTGACTGTACAAGTTACCGTACCCACAAGCACCACCTGTACAATAATACGTAGTACCAAATTAGCCCTTAAAATTAAAATAAATAATAAAATTAAAATGTTATATTAAATATTACTCCGTATACTGTAGTTAATTTGTTGTATTATGTAACTTTTATATATTGTTTCTATTGGAATTTTAATTAGTCAAAGCTAAAATCTTAATTGTGCTAGTATTAGGTTGTTAAACATTCTTATCAAATACTCCGTAATACTTATTTTAGTGAATTGTACATAAACATTGCATCAGCTAGTAGTACTGTTCAGCTATGTAAAACGTTAACGTAATGCACATGTTTAAAAATAAGTTATAATACAAATACAAATTTTTTCCAAAATGTGCATTAATCTAGTTGTACCGTACAAGTATAATATTAATATAACTTAAAAAAAATATTCATGAAATTTAATCCATCAAATAATGAAAATGTGACATACCCATGGTACCAGAAGCATCACTACCTCCGTAGAACGTCGCATGAGCACCTTCCCAATCACCGCCGGCGAAGTTTCCGGGAATTCTAGCAATTGAGACAGTTGCAAACACCGAGAAAACAGTGAAGAGAATAACGGAAACAACAGCCATTTTTTAGGTGAGAGAAAGTTAAATGGGTGTGGGTGTAATAATACTGAAATGGTAGGGGAGTGATGGACTATTTATGGAAGTGTGTGAGTAAAGGGTCATTTTGTAATTTTATCTTTCTAATTTGGGCGTGGATACGACGACGTATTGGAATGGATTGGTTGTGAAGGCTTGTGAAGGCGTATTGGAAGAAGAGAACGGAATTTTTGTTGATCGTGGGACTAGTGTGTATGACTGGGACCCGCTCATTTTTATTTTTTACTTTCAAGACGTAGGATCTAAAATTATGGTGTGTATTAAATTAAATTTTCATATAAACCGAATCAACGTAGATAAAACTTAAAAGTGTTGTAGATATTGCTACACTTTTTTATTCGAGAGAAAATTGGACCGTTGGTCCATGTAGTTTACATGAAATGAAGTGTTTAGTCTCTTAACTTTATTTTCGAGGTTCTTGGTCCCTGTGGTTTAATAAACGCGGGTGTGTGGTCCTTGCCTCTGACGGACGTCAAAATATCCGTTAACTACCATCACATGCCTTGCACGTGAGGGGCAATTTCGTACTTTTTTCATATGCAGGGACCAAACACCCCATTTCACCCTTCATCTTCATACCTAATTCACAAACTCTAACCAAATTCAAATAAAATTCGTAAACCAAATTCAAATTAAAATTTCAAACCAAATTCAAATTTACAAATTAATCACAAACTCACAAATTAATAACAAACTCCGGCTTATGGAAATCAAAATATTCATAAACTTTCATACTCTTTTACAACCCAAATTAAACTACAACAACCTTAACCATTTCTTCGTGAATCAGACTACAACAACCCAAATTAACAAGATGAACTCTACTAAAGAATAGGACTACAACATCCAAATCTATCCTAATAAAATTTGATGGAGATATCAATTACAGATCTAACCTACATGAATTTGATGGAGCCTTATGCTTCAATAATTCAAATATCAATATCAATATCAATATATATAAATTGGCGTGATTTTATACATATTTCAGTTCAAACCCAAATAGGAAGGATGGTAGGGGAAGAACAAGCTCATACCCAAAAAATAAAATAAAATCACATACATACCTCCAACCCGACATTAAACTCGTAAAATTCAGACCAAATCGTGACTGAGGCCGCCGAAGTATTGGAACTACACCAAATCGTGACTGAAATCGTAACCCACTGCCGACCGCCACCTGCAAACCCTTCGAAACTCGTCGGAAGTTGGTTCGTGTTCATTCAAATTCACTTGATGATTAATCATCCAAAACTGCATCAGAAAATTAAGCACGAGCTTGAACAGCCTCGTGTTCGTCATAAGAGTACCAAAAATTGAAATTATGAACTAGTAGCTGTTAGATCTTGATTCCTACAGCAAAAAACATTGCAAAACTCTTACTGAATGCTCGAAGATTGATCTCAGTACCTAAAACAAACTGAATCATTCAAATTTGATGATTGAAGATTAGTTTGACTTTTTTCTCACAACCTTTGACTTCACGAATTAGAGATCTGTGATGAATAAAAATTCAATCAGTTGCTTCTAGTAGCTTCATTAGATGATCACGAAACTGAAACTGTATTCAATTTGACTTATGGAATGCTCTATAATTCCGAGACCTGAAAGTGTTGAAGTTTATGCTCGACGAATGAGAATCTGATGTTTAATGAAGAATTGATTGATGTTTAGCTGTGAAAATTGATCACGAGTGTTAGGAATTGACCCTAGATTACAAATATATGTTCAATTCGAAGTGTAAATCATCATTTGTGAGTTTGAGATGTTGAAGATGATAATGAACGAACAGTGAATCTGAATGAACTACAATCCGTTTAATTTAAACGGACGATTTTACCCATCAAGTGTTTGGCACGTGATTACACTTTACGGATGAAATAAACGTCCGTCAGAAATTGGGACCATTTACACCGGTTATGTAAACCACAAGGACCACGAACCTCGAAAATGAACATCAGGGACCATTTAACCCATTTCATGTAAATCACATGGACCAATTATCCAATTTTCTCTTTATTCAAATGTGCTAAAAATGAAGGGTTTAGAGTGTACATGAATCCATATAGCGGAAGCGATGAAAATTGTTTAGATAGTAAGTCAATTCTACTCGCAAGCATGAGGAGTCTATCCTTCCTTTACTTTCATTATCTACTAATAAAATCAAGTTCATTCGTCGAAAAGTAAACATTTTTTTGACAATTAATATTGACAACTTTTTCGAGTTAATCTATCTATGTGTGACTAATATTATTTTTTTTCGAAAAGCAAAAGTATTTTAATAACCAAACACGAGATAGTAAGGGGAAGGCCCCTCCTGCAAATTACAGCGAGAATTCGATTGATTACAACACCTGAGAACAATTCGAAAGCTACTGATATCGGTCAAAAAGTCACATTTTTACCCCCAATATTAAGCCCTAGAACAATAAAGATTCAAACTTTCTAGACAAAATTATTGTTTTTTTGGTTGATTTTGTAGATTAAGTAATTACGAAGGCGATGCAAAAAGAAAATCAAGTAAAACGGAGCTAAAACGAAGATTCTATGGTGAAAGACAAGAAATCAAGTTACGATCCAGGAAATTCAGCTGACCAGGCAAGCCAAATGGCCTGCCAAACGGTTTTCCTGGCTCAAAAACGGCCTGCCAAACAGGTCAGACAAACGGACCCTGCAAACGGGCTGGCCTGGCAAATGGCCCCTGCAAACGGCCTGCCAAACGGCTTGCCAAACGGCCTGCCAGCCGTTTGCAGGAAAAATCCAAGTCTATTTAAAGGGCTTTCTTCATCTATTTCAACACACACTCAATTTGTAATTCATTTTATATTTTCAAGCTTTTAGTTAGTTTTTAGTAGTAGTTAGCTTAGCTTTTATTTTTCGGAGGATATCCCGGCGAGTCCCTGCGATCTCGGGCAGATTTCTTCGGCCTTTTCAGGTTTTTATCCGAAACGCTTGTCTTTTGTATTAAACATGTGTTCTTACTTTTTATGTTTAATAATGCGTTTCGATATTACCATGATAGCTTAATTAATCTGTATGTTGCCATGATAGAAGTTTGGGTTAGCGTAATTATGTTAATTTAGTACGATTACTGTTGTGATACTGAACTAGGAAGTTTGATCGATTTGTATGCTAGCATCTTAAGGATTGACCAAACTAGGTTGTGATCAGGACTTGTCCACCTATATGAAATTAGCTACTTCATAGGACTAAGACCCCTGGTTATACTGTATCTGAAGATTCTATGAACTCGGTATGGCCGGAGTTCTCGAGAGGCATTTAATGCGCTTTTAGGACACGGAACTTAGGAATTGAGACATGAATGACCTAGTATGCCTATTGACTGTTCCGAAGAGACTTCTTAGAAGCTGTTAAGATTTAGTTAGTACCTTCACTGTATGACCCAAGCCTATTGTATGTTCTTGTTTGATTGTTGCCTTAGGACTTAGTCGCATCAACTGTTTAGGTATTTATTAGGTTTCTATCTGCTTCACTATCTGTATATCAACTATAATGTTGTATAATGTTTGAATTGATATGATCTCATTAGTATGATGGAATGGTTGTTAGTTTTCACTTAAGGTTTTGCCAACTTAAACCGACGAACTCCTTCCGTTTGTGATCAGTGTTCAATCAACACGGCACGTTGTTATTCGGTTAATCAAACTAATAACGAGGGTTAGGATTAGAGCTCAACTCATTAATAAACCTAGTACTTTACTGAGGATAACCTCCAAGGTATAGCTACCTTTCAATTATACAACCAAGTGACATACTTCTCACTGCTCAAAGAGAACTCCGAGAATTCAGAGACAAGTAGGTCTATGTAATTGGCTCATCCAACCAGATCTACATCATTCCAAGCATAGTCTTAACATAAGCATAATTACCTTTCCCTAACCCAACACTGATATCTTGGTCAACATTTCCCTGATCTGCATACTCCGGATATCCTTCCACTTATTTACTTTTCCGCACTTAGGACTTTTAGTTTAACCCAACTACTATCCTTTATCTAGGTAATTTAACTAAAAGACAATCATCCACTTGATCTTCAATTCGTTAATCCACAAAAAAACATGACACTAGGTTAACTTACACCTTCTACACCTTAGAAAGTAAAAGTAAATTTAAGCCCTGCACAATATAAATAAACAAAACCACTGTGTGCTACCTTGATCAACTGAACAGGACGTCCTGCGGCCTAACGACACCGCACGAATTAAACCGTCCGTTTTGGCCGTATCTTTGTAGTGACATCAGAGTTTTCTGGCGCTGCTGCCGAGGATCGAATATTTTGACTGAGAAAGATTTTAAACAGACAAAAGTATTATTTGGTGGTGTTTAAGAAAGACAATTATACACGAACTTGGTTGTTGGATTTTCCGAACAGTCTCCAATTATATTGGAACCAAAAGGATCATGCCTCTCCGTAGTCAGCCTGGCCACCTAGATATAAGTAATCTGTAAGAAGTCCTATCAGTTAAGATATCCGATTAGGTTAGCGACCGAATTTTAAGAATAATTGTTTTTATTAAATTATCGATCCTTTTAGCAAATTAATATTTTCTAAAAGTTACTTTTAAGTCTTTTTAAACAGAAAATCTTAAAAAATGGAACAACAAGATACCCTTGCTTCTATGCATAAGTCATGCTTAGAGGAAAGAGGAGGACCAATCACCTTAGGAACCGAAGGAATTCCTGAAATCAGTTCACACATGATTAAACTAGTCAGTATGATTTGTAAATTTCAAGGATTACCGACTGATGATCTAAAATTTCACTTAAACAAATTTATCAGTCTGGTTGACTCTTTTAAGAAGGAAGAAAACGAGAAAAACATTTTGAAACTTCATCTTTTTCAATATTCACTTTCTGCACACGCTTTAGTATGGTTTGACGAACTTAACCCGAATTCAATACATTCATGGGAGGATCTAGCCACTAAATTTCTAAACAAATTTTATCCATCCTCCCTACAAACCTATTTAAGAAATGACATCACAAATTTTTCTCAAAAAGAAAATGAGTCATTGTGTCTACATGGAATAGAATAAAGATGATGCTTAAAAGATGTCCGAATCATTCGTTAAGTTAGGCAGACATAATCTGTACGCTTTAAAATGGTTTGACCAAAGATGATAAGTCTCTCCTAGACATAGCCTCGCAAGGCAATTTAATGTCCCGAAAAGCAGATGAAGCATGAAATCTCTTGGATACAATAGCTGCACAGCAGGAAGATTGGAGCAATGAAGCTGTTGAGAAGGATGACGTCTTCGCTCATACGGTAAAAATGCTGGAAACTAGGTTACAAGATCTCACCCTCACTCTTCAAAGTTTACCAATTCCTAGAAACTCCGATGCTACTAGAACCAATCTAAGGTATCCCTACCCTAGATGGGCACATAAACAACAAAATAGCTCGGATCATAATATAATCTTCCTGTTACACAAACCTACTCTCCACTCTAAGGAAATTTTAGTTGAATTTATGAAAAAGCAATACATGATAAACCTTCAAGTCATAGGACGTCCTGCGGCCTAACGACACCGCACGAATTAAACCATCCGTTTCGGCAGTATCTTTGTAGTGACATCATCTACAGAAAAAGAAAATAGAACCGAAAACAAAGCTGGACACTAATTAGCATCCTACTTGAGAGAACTATAAAGGTATGCAGACACCAAGTTGCTGAGATTACAGCTAGCCAATGCATCAGTTCTACCTAATTTTAGCACACACAATAAGATTTGTAATCCACTCGATCCAGTCCAGCCTATATTTCTTTGCTCTAGCCGAAAGTCATTCGAAAGATTTGGATTGAATTTCAAGCAAGGCATATGCACCTATCCATGATTTGTTCGAGAATACCTTGTTATTTTGGTTCTTCTAAATTGAATAAGCGCAAATCCACTCCACTGCTTTCGATATAAGAGCTTCCGATTCTGAGAGAGCTCGATTGCATTTACCCCGAAAAGCTTCGTTGATGCTCAAGTTGGAAACATTGCCCAAACCCCACCACATGTAAACCAAAATAACGGCCCTCACTTTCGATCTAACGATCTCGGTTGTGGTTGTTTATCTTTTCTGGAAGACAAAAACATCGAAAGCGCTTTAGAACGTGAAAAGACGGTAACGAGCGTCCAGATGCTTCGACAAAAACCTCGAAAGCGCTGCCAACTTCCCATCAAGCGATTTAACCTTCCAGTGAATTCTGGAATGGGATAGTTGTCTTTTAGGCATGCTTTGTTGATGTCCTTGAAGTTCACACACATCCTCAATGAGTCGTCCGCTTTTTTGACCAAAACTAGGTTGGCACCCAAGTTTGATAGCGCACCTCTCGCAAGATTTCTGCTTCAACCAGCTTTTCAACCTCAGCCTTCAAAAGGTTATTTCTTTCCGGTGCTTTTCTTTTGGCTTACATGGGTTACGCCAGGGTTTGCGTTTAGCTTGTGCTCCGTCGCTTCTCTTGGGACACCTGTTAAACAATTCAAGGATGAAGTGAGTAAAGCGTTGGCATTTATTTTCCTTTTAACATTGAGATATTTTATTCGCAAAACCTGTTATGTCGGAAACCTGCCAAACAAAAATATTCATGTTAAGTAAAAGCAAATCACGTAGTGCCTTAGTCGTCTGAGGGTTAACACTCACACTTTGATGAGCTGCTCTGGAAATGACGTATTCAGTGCCAGCGTGTTAGCTGGCGCAACCATTGGTCTCTTAATTGGCACGCAAGTGACTTGGACGCATTCAGGTATGTGGTCTGACAGAACGGTTGCCACACCACGTGGGGTTGGGAATTTAATCATTCCATGAAGTGTTGAAGTTATCGCGCCAAACTCTATTAATGTTGTCTGACCCATAATCATGTTGTTCCTTAACGTACTCCTTATAACTACAAACGTTATGGGAAGTGAACGTCGAAGCTCTCCGGTTCCGAGCGTAACTTCAAGCTACACTTGGCCTAGAGCCCACATGGTTTCACCTGTATGAAGTTTGGAATCTGCATAAAACAATGTTCAAACCCGACGCCAATTGCACTTCGTATGTAAGTATAAATTCTTGATACTTGACAGTGAGCCACTATGGCTGTTATGACGACTGACATGTCTGTTGGGCATACTCTCCAAAAATTTGGAAAAGTGATGGGCTTACACTCCCAATCTTCTAGTGCTTCATCCTTTCATCGATGGTAGGATTGCCAGGCTTGTATCATCTTGATGTGTGTTGCACCCTGCAACCTCTTTTCCTTTCTGCCAGGCGAACTTCTTGCTTGTGCGTTACCCTTTTCCGCTTTATGGTTTGGTTTCAAGTGATCAAAGTCACCCAACTTCAGGTACTCTAGGATCACCTTTTTTAACTCCCTGTAATTATCCACATCACACCCATGATCTTTGTAACATCCTCAATCAGGCCTAGTTGTAAGATTACTATTTTGTCCTTAAGTTAGTGTTGCGTTATTATATGTTTTTATTTTTAATTAATATTTATTATTAATTGATGTTGTGGTTAGGACCAGTTTGTGACAAGGGTCACAGAACAGGTTTGTTTATTTAAATTGGACTTCGTTTGGGTTGCCAAATGATGTACGAAAGATATCAGATAACTGATAAATACCCGTGCGTTGCACAGTGTGGAAAATAACCCCACTTAAGTGTGTAGTGACTGCCTTCTTTGCATTTGGTTTCCAGAATATTCACACACACACACACACACAAACACTTCGTTCTTCATCTCTTACAACTACCAAAACCTTAATCCTTAATTCTTGTTTTAGAGCTCAAATCGTTTGTATCTTTGTGTTCCTTGTGATTTACTGATTCTAACAAGGTAAGATGCATAGGATTTCATGCTTTAATCTTTGAGAAATTTGAGTTTTTGTGTAAGTTTTTACAAAGTGAGTAAATTGGGTCAAAATAGTTAGATTTGATGTTGTTTAAGTCTAAATTTTGTGGGTTTATGTTTCTACATGTTTAATGTCTTCGATTTGGTCAGTTTTAAGGTCATAATCGAGCTCTAGAGCAAGAATTGGATGAATTTGGGTGAAACACGTCACTTTGTTCTTCAGCTTCTGCAGATAAACACAGTCGGCTGAGTGTCTCCTGTCACTCGACTGACCGACTCGACCATCGACCGAGTGTGTAAGACCCACGGTCGAGTGTGTCTGTGAGAGACCATCGACCGAGTGACTAGACACTCAGCCGAGTGAGTGTAGACAGTCGGTCGACTGTCTCTGACAGTCGACCGAGTGTCTTTGGCAGTGGATATTTTACCAAGTGTTGATTTTTAGCCGTTATGCTGCCCGTTTGTATTTTGATGTTTAGGATGTAAATTTTGAAAGTGCATAAATGGTAAGCAAAAATTTTTAGCAGACGCTTTTTGATACAAATATTTCTGTATTGGGTTATTAGGGGTTAACGAACAGAAACTAACTTGCGTATATGTTTTTCTCAGGAGAAAAGGAGAAAGAGAAGGTTCAGTGATTAGATAGCTGAATGCCTTCTCGTTTGCTGGTAATCGGTGAGTGAGACTAACTGGAGAATATAGTACAGAGTAGCATGTTATATTATGATTTCCATGCTTGTTAGATATACTTATTGATGTGGTTAGCTAGTACGATTTGATTACTGCATGTTGGTTGATGCTTGTCTGCTGGAGCCCAGTGCGTCCCTATTGTGTGGTGGCCTCGGTTGGAGAGATCAACCTGCGGGTTAGGTTCCTCATGTGGTGGCCTAGACAATCGTGGTGTATATATATGTGAATGACGCGTCCGTCGCGTGTGGATTATATATACATACGGTGGTGGAGGAACTTCTGGTAAGCCCCAGTCCGATCAGCTGGTGGTTAATGG
The DNA here is from genome assembly GCF_046630445.1 of Rutidosis leptorrhynchoides. Taxonomy (NCBI): domain Eukaryota; kingdom Viridiplantae; phylum Streptophyta; class Magnoliopsida; order Asterales; family Asteraceae; genus Rutidosis; species Rutidosis leptorrhynchoides. The sequence continues at coordinate 173,068,337 of NC_092336.1, forward strand.
TTTGGCCGAGCTGCCAGAGTCTCTGTAGATGGCACTTGGGTGATGTTTGTGTGTTAGACTATGTGACTTAATTAGTATAACACTTCTGTATGCTATGGCCTGCATTAGTCGTACTCACTTAGCTTCGTGCTAATTCCCAACCATCTCCTCCCTGCAGGTTGATAGCTTTTGCAGATAGTGCTTTTTAGGAGAAGACGGGCATGATGATGTTATGTTTGATTAGGGTTAACTCTGATGTGGTCTTTTAGGATATGAACCGTGTACTTTTGAAAGCAGAATGTAATTACGTGTTTTCCAGTTAAATATGTAATTTGTTTTAATGACACGTGACATCGGTTTGTACAAATGTTGATATCGTATTTAAATAATATAATGCTTCCGCCACGTATTAAAAAAAATTAGCGGTGTCACAAGTTGGCATCAGAGCTTAGTTTGGCAGCATGTGCATTGTGATCTAAATGTCATGTTCCCAAACTTAGTAAAGTCATGTCAAACATAACATGATGGGGATGGGTTAAGTGAGTATTAGGACAGGTTATGTGTTAGTTGTTAGTACTAACAGAGTTTATACTAAGTCTTGGTGTGAGTGTTGTGGTAGTGCAGTAATGGCAGATAACGAAGCAAACGCTACTTGCCCCACTGTCCCTTGAATTGGTACCTTCAGAGCTCCCGATGAAGATAGACATGTGTCATCGGAAGAGGAAACCTCACAAGAAGTTATAAACCTTCAAAGTCGACTATTAGAAGCTCAGGAGAAAATTAAAGAATTAGAACAAGAACGGGCGCATAGGAGCCCTAATACCGCTGCGCTGAACACAACTTTTCCTTCAAACCTTTATACTCAAGCCGGTGGCAGTTCCCAATCACAGTTTCCCCAAAACACCTATCAAAACCTACAAATGCCATTCCCGTTTAACCAGAAGTTTCCGAATTAGATGATATTCCCATTTCAAGTCCCTGAAACAAGAAAGAAATGTACGTATAAACAATTTTTGGACTTTAAACCTCCTGAGTACAGTGGTCACACAAACCCTACGATGACCCTCAACTGGTTAAGAGAAGTAGAGCGAGCGTTGGAAGCACGTTTTTGTGAACCTGAGTCTAGAGTGTTGTTTGCTAGTAAGCTTCTTAAAGGTGAAGTAATGGAATGGTAGGACTCTATTACAGCATATTTACCCAAGGAACAGATTAGTCAAATAACTTGGGAACAATTTGCTGCTAAAGTTTGTGAGCAGTACTGTTCAGAACATGAAATGGAAAGGTTGAAAACTGAGTTTCTGAGTATGAAGATGACATAAAGTATGACAATTGATGAAGCTTTCAGAGATTTCACATCGAAGTTAAGGTTTGTTCAACAATGGGTACCGACTGAAAAGGATAAAATTCAGCATTTCATGCGGGTGATTAAGCCAGAGTACAGAACTGTTGCGAGATTTGTAACAACCTTGGCACAGGCTCATGAGATGGCTAAGGTTACTGAAAGTGATGTAATGGCAGCGAAAAGAGAAAGTTCAAAAAGTGGATCTTTTGGGGGAAAATCATAAAGTCAATCGGGTGGTCAGTTTGTTCAAACAATCAAGTAAGCAATCAGGATTTCGTGGTAAAAAGTCAGGTGGATTTAAACAGAAGAGTAAGTCTGGTGTGAGTGGATCGGGTTCTAGTCAGTCTGGTTGGTGTAATGTTTGTAAGTCAACTCATGCCGGTCCATGTTCTCCAATGACCCGAAGATGTTTGAGATGTGGAGTGTTAGGTCATGAAGCAACAACTTGTTCATTTAAGTCTGATGTGTGTTGGACTTGCCATCAGGTAGGTCATAGATTAGCAAATTGTCCATCTGCGTCAAGAGCCGATTTTGGAGCAAGGTCAGGGGCGAGGTCAGTAACTTCTGGGGGATCTTCTGCTTCAACTGCCGGGCAGAAGAGAAAGAATCCTCCAACAGTAGAGGAAGGAGCGTTTCAAATGACGGTAGATGCTGCAATCGCTACCGATGACGTCATTACCGGTATGTTCTTGGTTAATTCCTTGCCAGCTCGTGTGTTATTTGATTCTAGAGCGAATCAATCTTTTATGTCCTTAGGCTTCTGTGATAAGTTGAAGTTACCTGTTAGGATGTTAGATGCACCTTTGGGAATAGAATTAGCTGATGGTAAAATGGTTCCATGTACATCATATGTGTCTGGAATTACCATCAAAATCGACGGCCATTCCTTCCTTTTAACCTGTTTGTTGATGCCTATAGCTAGCTTTGATGTAGTCATATGCATGAATTGGTTAAGAGCTAATAGGGCTAATATTAAGTGTGATAAGAAGATGATTTCTTTCCGTTTGGCCGATGGATCCCGAGTGAAAGCTAGGGGAGAGCGCAGTGGATTTAACTTTCCTATGGTTTCCCTAATGAAAGCTCAGAAGGCGATATCGAAAGGGTGTGATTCGTTCTTAGCTTACGTGATTGATGTTAAGAAAGAAAAGAAGCAGGTAACTGACATTCCAGTGGTGTCATAATTTCCAGAAGTGTTTCCAGATGATTTACCAGGGTTACCTCCAGTATGTGAAGTAGAGTATAAACTTGATTTGGTTCCAGGTGCTACGCCAGTTGCAAAAGCTCCTTACAGATTAGCTCCGTCAGAAATCCGAGAATTGATGTCTCAGATTCAGGAGTTGTTAGATAAGGGGTTTATTCGATCAAGTTCTTCACCGTGGGGTGCTCCTGTGTTGTTTGTGAAAAAGAAAGATGGGTCGCTTAGGATGTGTATAGATTATCGTGATTTAAACAAGAGAACAATAAAGAATAAGTATCCGATACCGAGAATAGATGATTTATTTGATCAATTGAAGGGTGCTTCCTACTTTTCAAAGATAGATTTACGTTCAGGGTATCATCAGGTACGTGTTGCAGAGAACAATATACCGAAAACAGCGTTCAGAACTAGATATGGTCATTGTGAATTTATAGTTATGCCATTTGGGTTAAAAAACGCGCCAGCAGTGGTTATGGATTTAATGAACAGGGTGTGTCGATAGTATCTTGACAAGTTTGTGATTGTCTTCATAGATGATATCTTGATATATTCGAAAACCGAGAAAGATCATGCTACCCATTTGAGATTGGTATTAGAACTTCTGAAACGGGAACAGTTGTACGCTAAGTTTTCTAAGTGTGAATTTTGGTTGCGGGAAGTACAGTTTCTGGGTCATGTGATTTGTGAATAGGGTATCAAAGTAGATCAGTCTAAGATAGAAGCTGTAATGAATTGGAACTCACCGAAAACGCTGACAGAAATTAAGAGTTTTCTGGGTTTAGCAGGTTATTACCGCAGATTTATTAAAGACTTTTCTAAAATAGCAGGTCCATTAAATAAGTTAACCAGAAAAGATGTAGCCTTTCGATGGACTGATGAACAAGAAAAGGCTTTTCAAACTCCCAAACAGTTGTTATGTCAAGCGCCAGTTTTAGCTTTACTAGAGGGAACAGAAGATTTTGTGGTTTACTGTGATGTGTCACGCGCAGGTCTGAGTTGTGTTTTGATGTAGAGAAATAAAGTCATAGCATATGCTTCACGACAGTTGAAGAATCATGAACGAAACTACCCTACTCATGATTTAGAGTTAACTGCAGTTGTGTTTGCTTTGAAGCTTTGGAGACACTATTTATATGGTACACATTGTGAAATCTATACAGATCATAAGAGTCTTCAGTATATCTTTTCACAGAAAGAATTAAATATGTGATGTTATGCGAGGGGTATATGAAATAGTATTAATTTTTGCTAGAAAATACTATTAAATACGATACATTTTTACACAAGTTATTTATTTATTTATAGAGTGGATATACCTAAACCTTGATACAACACTTATAGGCAGTGTACCTAATCGTACAGTAGTGTAGTTTTTAGTAAGTCTAGTTCGTTCCACAGGGAGCTAGCCAAGTTTAACGCTATATTTTTAAAACTATATTTGTATAAAAAAATATATAATTATATATAGTAATATTATTATTATAAAAGGGGTTTTTTTTACCGTTTAATGACCGGTTTGTCGATTTTAAAACTTAAGTCGCAGTTAAAACCTAATGTAAAATATTAAATATATAAAAGACTTAATTTAAAGCGTAAAGTAAATAACGATAATGAAATTGCGATAAATAAAAGTGCGATAAATAAAATGACGATAAATAAAATTGCGATAATTAAAAGTGCAATTAAATATGAAATAAAGGAATTATGCTTATTTAAACTTCCGTAATCATGATGTTTGACGTGTTGATTTTAGTTTTATTACCTTGGGTTAATTATCCTTTGTCCTGGATTATTCAATATGTCCGTCTGGTTTTTGTCCATAACAGTCCATCAGTCATAAATATAAAGTGCGAGTGTCCTCGTCAAATTATCCTTATATCCGAAGTCAAATATTCCAACTAATTGGGGACTTAAACTATAATTACACCAATTTTTCTTGTATATAATTCACCCTTGTTTTAATAAGTCCATAGACTATTAATCCATTCCCGTGTCCGGTTAAATGAACGATTATTAATACTTATAAATATCCCACCCATCGTATCCGATCGAGTGTATATAGTTATTTATAGGTACGTCCAATTGTAAATCTTTATATTAAATTAACAAACTATCATTTAATTAAACAAATATAAAACCCATTAATAGCCCATAGTCTAATTTCCACAAGTGTCGTTCTTTTGTCCAAACCCCAATTATGGTACAAAGCCCAATTACCCCGTCTTAATATTTTAGCCCAACATCACGATTACTTCGGCTTAAATAAGCATAATAATAACTTAGCTACGAGACATTAATTTAAAAAGGTTGAACATAACTTACAATGATTAAAAATAGCGTAGCGTTACACGGACAGAATTTCGACTTACACCCTTACAACATTCGCTAACATACCCTTATTATTAAAATTAAAATTAAAATTAAAATTATAATATATATATATATATATATATATATATATATATATATATATATATATATATATATATACGTTTGAGAGAGAGATAGATAAAGATGTTTTTAAGTTCGACCAAAACTGCGAAATTTATAGGACCTGACCCAAAATTTGGGGCCATGCTATCGCATGGAAATTGCACTTTCAGGCCATGCGATCGCATGGCCTGCTTTTCCAGCTCACACAGATTTGTTTTCTTGTTTGCCGACAGTTTATATATATAATACAATATATATATATATATATATATATATATATATATATATATATATATATATATATATATATATATATATAATTTTAAGAATTATTTATATATTATATTATATTCATGTGCATAGTTAACTTGTAATTTTTAGTCCGTTGCGTCGAGCGTTGAGAGTTGACTCTGGTCCCGGTTCCGGATTTTCAAACGTCCTTTCGTACAATTTAATATCTTGTACTTTGCGTTTTGTGTCTTGTACTCTTGTAATTTTGAGACGTTTCTCATCAATAATTTGAACCACTTTGATTGTACTTTGTACTTTTGAGCTTTTTGGTCGTTTGCGTCTTTAATTCGTCGAATCTGTCTTTTGTCTTCACCTTTTATTATTTAAACGAATATCACTTGTAAATAGAACAATTGCAACTAAAAGCTTGTCTTTCTTGAGGGATAATGCTATGAAATATATGTTCGTTTTTAGCATTATTAAATATTCTCACACTTGAGCGTTGCTTGTCCTCAAGCAATATAGTCTTGAAATAAAGATACTAGAATCACTTCTTTATTCTTCACACTTTGTACATCAGTGAATTCTATACGGCGGTATGAACAATGGTAGTAACGTTGTGGTTTACAGTCCCACATGACTATGAAAATTTAGATCCTTTAGAAAATTGGATCTTTATGAAAACATTTGATCTTTTGAAAATTCAATCTAGTTTTTACCCTAGATAAGTTTTCCGGAATAACCCTTCACCGGTGTTTGCAAAATGTTTTTGTGGGTTTTATGGGTTTCAGATTTGAAAATTTTAGCTCAAAACTTGCGGTTTTGTGTCACCCACTTGCTAACCTTGTATTGGGAAAGCAACACGTCCAGTATACTTGCTCCGTAAATTACCTTTCGGTAAACTACCGTCCGGTTGTAAAGGAAATCGTTGAACAAGCAACTGTTAAGGCAATGTCCCGTGACATGCTTTTAATTATGGTCTATAACGTGTCGGATGCAATTACTATCCTTTGTAGGAGCAATAGTAAAGCTCACCCTTATGGTTTTTTGGTCTGGCACAAGGTCCTGTCTTCGACCATGCTATGAAACCACCGTTCTTACGGATGACACCCGATTTGGTTCAGGTGACCTAATGAATTCCAGGTGAATTCCTAGGATTTTACATTCAATGGTAATGAACACATTAAAAATGGGTTTTTAAGAAAACAAATCGGTTTGTAATTTTGATCAATATATTTTCTCGTTCAAGCTCGAGTTTAGATATCATCGAATTTCATGAGTTTGTAATTCTCAATCTTTAAAAATCAATCTCAAGGATTGAGTAATATCAGTCTTAAAAGCTAATTTTTGATCTTTAAGGAGATTATCCTTTCTGGGGATCTGATTCATTAGTCTTATCAAGCTAATTTGTACGGCGCCCTCCCCATTTTACGAGACAGATCCTCTCATGGTTAGGATAAGTCTGACCACTTGGCGACCCTGTTTGATGCTGAGGTTCGTAGATTTCCAGCTGATTTTCGAGAAAACTTTTCAAGTTTTTTCGTAGACTCTACAACTGGTCTGGACGACAACTTCCTGACCTAAATCAAGAAGCGCGTGTCTTTTTTGAAAGACTTTACTTCCTATAATAATGGAATTGATTCATCGTGTAGATCCATCTTTCTTTCAAATATATTACAATTTATTAGGTAAAACTGATTAAAATCGTCCATAACAAAAGTACCTGTAATAATCTTGTACAAACATATGTGATATGTGTTTTAAATAACTTGGTAAATTCTTCCCTCACTTAGCTTTTATTTATTTTTATTTTTTTCTTTGCCTTTTTATTCTCCTCTATTCCATTTTAAATGAATTCTAACGTTTTGAGTTGTTTCTCCATTTATGTTTTCTCCGTGGTAACAATAATTTCGGTAATAAAACCTAGTTTTATCATTCATAAATATGTATAAACATGATTTTGAATTCATTTAGTTGAAATTTTTTCAAATTTTCACAAAATTTGGCAATTAAACTAAGTGTAAACCCGAGAGAATTTATAACCCTTCCCCACATTTGAGATCATGCAATGCCCTCATTTGCATGAAATCAGACTATAATTATAAATTCATGAGGGTGATTAGTGTAGAAAAGTGATTAAAAATACCGAGTTTGCAACATATTATTTTATATCACATTTGATATTTTGCGTCTTGTCGTCAAAATTAGTAGCTTTTGCTGAACTTAATGTCAGTCTTTGAAAGTGCGCTGTTTTACCCTGTTTTGTATATAAGATAAACTACAAACATATTTATTTTTTTATAAAACCTTTATTTATTAAAACAATTTAAATGAATAATTTTTTTTTAAAATTTTTTTTCCTTTTACTTTAGGTAGTTTCGGTATGTTTACCTAATCCGTCCCTCGACAAAATTTAAAATTTGTCATTTTTAAAGCGATTGTTTTAAAAGCAAAGGTTTTTGGGTTTTTTAATTTTTTTGGTATACTTTAGATCAATAAAATTAAAAATAATGATAACAAAAATTTTCGCCCCGTCCTTGGGTAAAGCAATTTCGGTTCCATGACCTAGTCTTCAACTTACGATGACCATATATATATATATATATATATATATATATATATATATATATATATATATATACTTAAATTTAAAAATGCATATAAATTTCATATAAAACCTATAAAACAAAAAATTTAGAATGGGGGGAGAAAACTAGTTCTTTAGTGTCTGCTAGTGGAAAAGACCAATCGGATTCCATTCTCGGAACTACACGAGAACAGAACAACTAACTCTAGATAGCATTTTATTTTTAGAACATTTGAATCTCCCCACTCTTAGGTAGCTGTGGTGTCGAAATTGTGATTAACTTCATTGTCAACTTCTCTTGGACCATAATCAACTTGCATATCTGTGACTTTTGCTTTAAGCCATTGATCGGATTCCTGTGTAATATCCACAAATTCAACTAGTTTTGCCTTTTCTTTAGGTGATAGATTGGATACTAACCGGTTACATAACTTAAAGTTCCCCTTGGTTCTAGCATCGCGAATCCGTTTAATAAGTTTCTTCATTGAACTATTAATAACGGGGTCATTTAATTTCGTTTCAACAACGAGGTTCTTTGTTATCAGGTCATCATTAGGTTTTACTTCATCTTCCCCACACTTAGGCATTTTATTATTGTTAAGCACTACCGTTGGAGTTGGTAAAACAATATGGTTCTTACCAATCATTTTTGTTGGTTCAACGGTTTTGGTTGGTGGAGATTCAGCCTTTCGACTCACAAAGGTGATCGATTTTTCATCATCACTAAGTGTCATTCTACCCTTTCTTACATCAAATAACGCCCCGGTGGACGCTAAGAATGGTCGACCTAAAATTAGAGGAATGTTTGGGTCCTCTTCTACGTCAATGACAATAAATTTGACTAGAAACGTTAATTTACCTACTTGAACGGGTAGGTTGTTAGCAATTCCAACTGGGTGCCTAATGGTTTGATCAAAGAGTCGAACACTCATCTCTGTTGGACTTAATTCACCTACTCCTAATCTCTTATATAATGAAAGAGGCATAACACTTATACTCGCACCTAAATCTGCTAGTGCATCATACATGACACAATCACTAAGTAGACAAGGAACAACAAATTCACCCGGATCACCTAACCTGGGTGGAGGTTTTGGTGGAACTGTCTTCTCCGGGTTTATTTTTACAGTTTTTATTTCTTGCACTTTCTTATTCTTCTTCTTCTTTTTTCCAGAGGTATCACAAACTTTATTACCTATCACTTGCTCATACTCAACTCCTTTTCTTTGAAACGGGATGGGTGGTCTGTAGGGTGCCACCACTGGCTTTACATACTCGGGTGGTGGTGGTGGTGTAACTTCTTCATTGTTACTCACATCTAAAACCTTCCCATCTTCTGATGCTGGTTTTTCAGAATTCGTTGAAACCATATTAACATTCTCATTCCGAGGATTTACTTCAGTATTACTCGGTAGCTTTCCTTGTTCCCTCTCACTCATCATGCTAGCAAGAGTACCTATGTGTTTTTCTAGATTCAAAATGGAAGCTTGTTGAGTTCTTAATGACTGATCAAACCTCTCATTTGTTTGGGTTTAAGATGTAATAAATTGTGTTTGAGATTCCATTAGCTTTGCCATCATTTCTTCTAGATTTGGCCTTTTCTCTTCGGTTTGTTGTAGTGGTTTATATAAGCCAGGTCTTTGTTGATTGAAAGTGTTGGTTTGAGTTGGTTGGTTATTCGGACCTTGTTGGTTATACGAGTTATTGTTTGGCCCATTTAGATTGTAAAGAATGTTTTGATTTCGATTGAAGTTTGGCCTTGGCGGTTGATAATTATTTTGATAATTATTTCCCGGCCTTTGGTTCATGTAGGAAACATTCTCACGTTGTTCCATCGTTTGCTCAATGTGACAATCTTTTGTTAAGTGTGGTCCACCGCATTGCTCACAACTGATTCGTATTGCGTGAATATCTTTATTCATCTTTTCCATTCGTCTCTCAAAAGCATCTATCTTTGCGGAAACGGAATCAAAGTCATAGCTAGAATCGGCTCTAGCCGCTTTAGATGAACGAAAGATATCTTTTTCTTGGTGCCACTCATGTGAGTGGGAGGCAGTGTTATCAATAATTTTATAAGCTTCAGTTGCAATTTTCTTCATAATGGAACCACCAGCTGTTATGTCAATGTCTTTTCGTGTAGCAACGTCGACACCTTGGTAGAATATTTGTACTATTTGATAAGTGTCTAAACCATGCTGAGGACATCCTCTCAACAACTTTTCAAATCTTATCCACGCCTCATACAGAGTTTCATTTGGCTTTTGCGTGAACATAACTATTTCTCCTTGAAGTCTCATGGCTTTGGATGCCGGAAAGAATTGTTTAAGAAAATTTTCAACTAAAACATCCCACGTATCAATCGCCTCTTCAGGTAACGATTCTAACAAATCTTTGGCTTCTTCCTTTAAAGTCCAGGGAAATAACATGAGATAGATCTGTTCATCCTCAACTTATCTAATTTTGAATAGAGTACAAATCCTATTAAAGGTTCGAAGATGTTCATTTGGATCTTCTTTTGGCGTACCACTATATTGGCATTGATTAGTTACCATGTGTAGGATTTGTCATTTGATTTCATAATCTGGCACATTAATGTCTGGCTTAATAATGGCGTGACCTTGGCCCGTACGTGTGGCTCTCATTCGATCTTCCATACTTAGAGGTTCCGTTACTTCCATAATTGAAATTGTTGAATATGAATCACTAGAGGATTCTGATTTAACGGTTTGTGGTTCAAGAGGAATGATTAGTGGTTCAGCTTGTAATTGTCCTTGAATATCCTCTGGGTTTTCGGTAGTGAAGTCGCGTTCAAAAAATGGATTATCGAAAATTTGAATTGGAGTACTTGGTTGACTAGATGACGATTCTAAAGAAAAATCAACGACAACATTGGCTAGATGTCTTGATCGAGTTACAGGTGGTGAACGTATGAAAGGTGGTGAACGTTTTGCTCGGTGCATTCACTGAATATCCTATTAGTTATAAAGATAAAAATTATATAAGTTATCAAATTAATAGACTTTTCTGATTTTGCCCACGTTTAGAATAGCCAATAGATGCAGCAGGTAGCCAGGACCCTTTAAATCGGAAGCCCACAACTCGCCACCAACAAATCCAACTATTACTACGAACCAGAAAATTTGGATGTCTATCAATTTAACCGCTTAAAATAATTTTTCGTTGAAATTTTATAGAAGAAACAGAAAATTCTATGTCCTAAAAACTAGAGCGTCGAGAAATAAGAAAGAAAAAGAGCGCGTCGTAAAACGTCAAAAAATAAAAAGTCGAAAAACAATAATAAGAAAGTAGAGCGTCGGAACTTAAAAGTCTAAAAACTAAATCTAAAAAATTGCGCCTAAAGGTATTAAAGCTTAAAAGGAAATCTATATCCAAAATGGCAATAACTTAAAAGGCACTAAAATATATAAACGGCGTCGCAAAATTCTAAAGCGCCTAAATCTTAATCTAAAGAAAAAGCACTTAATGGATTTTACGGCAAAGCCTAAAAATCTAGAGCTACTATGGCAAAATACTAAGTTTAAACTAATTACGAACGAAAAATATACAAATTACGAAATAAACGATTAAAATATACAATTTATAAAAAGATATAAAAATAATAAAATTACTTATTTTTATAAAAATATTATTTTTATAGTATTATTTTATAAAAGTATTAATTTATTATATTAATAAAACTAATTATAACTTAAAAATACAAAATAAATAAAACTAAAACTAATTAATATAATAATTAACCCTAATTAGGATTTAATAATAATAATAATTAAAATTATTAACCCTAATCCGTACCAGCAGAGGGATCAGACCTGTGCTCATGCGATCGCATGAGTTCTACGTTTATGGGCCATGCGATCGCATGAATTCGGATAACAGGCCAGGTCTTGGGCTCCTACAGTACCAGGCCCGAATACATATATATATATTTAAAAAAAAAATTCTGTTTTTAATTTATTTATATAAAATAAATAAAAACTTAATTTTTAAAAACTAAAATAGAAATAAAAAAACTTCATATTTTAAACAAACTCTTTAAAAAAATATATATTTAGTTTTTCTTTTTATATTTTTGTATTTTTAATATTTAAAAACGTATTTTTACAAAAAAAAAAATAAAACTTAATAAATTTTTTTTTATATAGTGATGTTATGCGAGGTGTATACGAAATAGTTTATATTTTACTAGGAAAAACTATTAAATACGATACAATTTTACACAAGATATTTATTTATTTATAGAATGGATATACTTAAACCTTGCTACAACACTTATAGGCAGTGTACCTAATCGTACAGTAGTGTAGTTTTTAGTAAGTCCGGTTCGTTCCACAGGGAAATCTTTAAACAAAGCGTAACGCTATATTAGTTTACTTTTATAAAAATACAAACATATATATAAGTAATATTATTATTATAAAGGGGGTTTTTTTACCGTTTAATGACCGGTTTGTCGATTTTAAAACTTTAGTCGCAGTTAAAACCTAATGTAAAATATTAAATAAATAAAAGACTTAATTTAAAGCGTAAAGTAAATAACGATAATGAAATTGCGAATAATAAAAGTGCAATTAAATATAAAATAAAGGAAATTAAATATGAAATAAAAGAATTATGCTTATTTAAACTTCCGTAATCATGATGTTTGACGTGTTGATTTTAGTTTTATGCCCATGGGTTAATTGTCCTTTGTCCTGGATTATTTAATATGTCCATCTGGTTTTTGTCCATAACAGTCCATCAGTCATAAATATAAAGTGCGAGTGTCCTCGTCAAATTATTATTATACCCGAAGTTAAATATTCCAACTAATTGGGGATTCGAGTTGTAACAAGGTTTTAATACTTTGTTTAATGAATACACCAGGTTATCAACTGCGTGTAAACCAAGGTTTTACTACTTTGTTAACAATTACACCAATTACCCTTGAATGTAATTTCACCCCTGTTTTAATAATTCTAGTGGCTATTAATCCATTCCCGTGTCCGGTTAAATGAACGATTATTCGTACATATAAATACCCCGCCCATCGTGTCCGATCGAGTGTATATGGTAATTTATAGGGACGCCCAATTGTAAATCTTTATATTAACATTAACAAATTATCATTTAGTTAAACAAATATAAAGCTCATTAATAGCCCATAGTCTAATTTCCACAAGTGTCGTTCTTTTGTCCAAACCCCAATTATGGTACAAAGCCCAATTACCCAATTTTAGTAATTAGCCCAACATCATGATTACTTCGTTTTAAATAAGCATAATAATAACTTAGCTACGATACATTAATATAAAAAGGTTGAACATAACTTACAATGATTAAAAAAATAGCGTAGCGTTACACGGACAGAATTTCGACTTACACCCTTACAACATTCGCTAACATACCCTTATTATTAGAATTAAAATTAAAATTAAAATATAAATTATATATATATATATCGTTTACGTATGATAAGAAGAAAAAAAGATTATGAATTGCGATCAGAATTCGGTTGCTTTTATAGGAAAAGTCGAATTTTGGGGCTCCGCGACTCGCTGTGAAAACCTCTTCAAACTCCGCGAGTCGCGGAGGTTACTTTTACAGCTCAGAGGAGTTTGGCTCTTTGTTTACCGACGGTTTTATAATATATATATATAATTAATATAATTAATTATATATTATATTATATTTATATGCATAGTTAACTTGTAATTTTTAGTCCGTTGCGTCGAGCGTTGAGAGTTGACTCTAGTCCCGGTTCCGGATTTCCGAACGTCCTTGCGTACAATTTTATATTTTGTACTTTGCGTTTTGAATCTTGTACTCTTGTGATTTCGAGACATTTCTTATCAATAATTGGAACCTTTTTGATTGTCTTTTGTACTTTTGAGCTTTTTGGTCGTTTGCGTCTTCAATTCGTCGAATCTGTCTTTTGTCTTCACCTTTTATTATTTAAACGAATATCACTAGTAAATAGAACAATTGCAACTAAAAGCTTGTCTTTCTTGAGGAATAATGCTATGAAATATATGTTCGTTTTTAGCATTATCAAATATTCCCACACTTGAGCGTTGCTTGTCCTCAAGCAATATCGTTTTGAAATACTAGAATCACTTCTTTATTCTTCACACTTTGTACATCAGTGATTTTCTATACGGCGGTATAAACAATGGTAGTAACGATATGGTTTACAGTCCCACATGACTATAAAAATTTAGATCCATTAAGGAAATTGGATCTTTATGAAAATATTTGATCTTTTGAAAATTAAATCTAGTTTTTACCCTAGATAAGTTTTCCGGGATAACCCTTTACCGGTGTTTGCAAAATATTTTTGTGGGTTTGGTGGGTTTCAGATTTGAAAATTTTAGCTCAAAACTTGCTGTTTTGTGTCACCTACTTGCTAACCTTGTATTTGGAAAGCAACACGTCCAGTTTACTTGTCCCGTATATTACCTTTCGATAAACTACCGTCCGGTTGTAAAGGAAAGCGTTGAACAAGCAACTGTTAAGGCAATGTCCCCTGACATGCTTTTAATTATGGTCTATAACGTGTCGGACGCAATTACTATCCTTGGTAGGAGCAATAGTAAAGCTCACCCTTATAATTTTTCGGTCTGGCACAAGGTCCTGTCTTTGACCATGCTATGCAACCACCGTTCTTACGGTTGACACCCGATTTAGTTCAGGTGACCTAATGAATTCCAGGTGAATTCCTAGGATTTTACGTTCAATGGTAATGAACGCATTGAAAATAGGGTTTTCAGAAAACAAATCGGTTTGTAATTTTGATCAAAATATTTTCTCGTTCAAGCTCGAGTTTAGATATCATTGAATTCCATGAGTTTGTAATTCTCAATCTTTAAGGTCAATCTCTAGGATTGAGTAATATCAGTCTTAAAAGCTGATTTTTAATCTTTAAGGAGATTATCCTTTCTGGGGATCTGATTCATTAGTCTTATCCAGCTAATTTGTGAAAGGATCCGAAACTAATCATCCGGACGTTGTCCATATTGATTACAAACGAATTACAATAGTTGATAACATTGCGAGGTACTTGCCCTCTATATGATACATCTTACAAACGTTGCATTTATTCTTAAAAGGCAATCTATAGTTACATCCAGAATTGACATAATCGCCTGACATTTCATAATATTCAAATGACATAAACCGCCATTTACTTAATAATAGTCTCTATGAACTTCAATGACTCGAATGCAACGCCTTATGATATAAGTCCTTAATAGCCTCAAGTAGTATCCTTAGTACGAGCTAATGCACAGCGGAAGACTTAATTCATACCTGAGAATAACATGCTTTAAAATGTCAACATAAAGTTGGTGAGATATAGGTTTAATACCGGCAGCGATATATATATATATATATAGACCACAAGATTTCATATATAAACATTTTCATAAAAATATTCTAAGTGGTTGAGCACTTGGTAACCATACTTAACATTCAATCACGTCGCATATTCCCTTTAATATGAAATCTTACTACACCGTACCAAGTGTAGTCACAAAACGAAGTACTGTGCAACCGTTGAATACTGGTCGTCCAGTCCGGTTGGGGTTGTCAGGCCCGATAGATCTATCAACAGGATTCGCGTTTACAATACCGCTGTAAATATTAGTTACCAAGCTACAGGGAAGTATGCCAGTGGTACAACTCAACGTAGAATATATTTTTCAGTTACTTGTGTCCATAACGTAAATCATTTATAAAAACAGCGCATGTATTCTCAGCCCAAAAATATTTAGAGTTTAAAAGGGACTATATACTCACTTTCGTCTTGAAGATATATATATTTTGACTTGGTCTCCGGTTGATATCACGAACCTATCCATATATAATATATCAATACCTTTTCTTTTTAAACAAACGTCACATATATATACTTGTTATACTTTTAATACTTTTAATAATTCCTTAGTCCGTAGTTAGCAGTTCGATGTTAGTAATTCAATTTTAATGGTTCATTTTTAGATGTTTAATAAACCCCCAACGAAATAATAAAACCCCCATCGTATATGTATTGGTCGAGATTAATCTTGACCCACGGTACCGGTGTTGTCAAATGACGTGTTGCGTACATAAAGTACCGGTGTTGTCAAATGACGTGTTGCGTACAATCATGGGATCTTATGATTAATCTTCTCGTGTTGTTTACGGGTAATCCTGAACCATATAAAATTGAATTATAAGTACATATATATAAAATATCATGTTATCTTAAAAAGATGTGATTTATTTAATTTTTCCCAATTATTTTCGTGGCTAAACTAGTCTTGGATATCCGATTTTGTTTCGGTCATAGTTTCTTCGTTACAACTCCGTTTTCGTTGATTCAACTTGCCATCTCCTTGGATCGAGTCCCTCTTTAAGACTATGAACTGTAAATACCTTAGTTTGTATTCAAAATCACACGGAATAGGTGAAACTTTAGTGAAACTTATGAAGTTAAACATTTTTGTTACAAAAAATATCATTTAATGACCATTTTTCTAAAAATACTTATACTTTGAATTAAATCATGAAATTTTTATGTGTTAACATATTTATAGTAAAAATCATTTTTCCAGAGAATAAACTTCCAATTCAAAGTTTAAGATGGTTTTTAATTATCCAACCCAAAACAGCCCCCGGTTGCACTCCGACGTCGTAAAAACAGTTTTTAAGGTGTTCTTTGAAAAACCAAGTTATACCTTGTTAAATTAGCATATACTTAAGTTATATTACAGGTCTTGAAGTATTTTAAAAGTTAAGTTAGAAGGATCTATTTAGTTTGCAAACAAGTTTGAAAACTTTCAAACTATGTTCTTGTTGTTAAAATTGTATACCACAAAATATGATAGCTATATATATATGAATCGAATAAAGTTATGAACATAGTTACTACCTCAAGTTCCTTGGACAAGGTTGCTGTAAAAGAGGAGTAAAAAGCTAGAACCAAAAGGGTGATGGAATTGGATGAAAGATTGGAAGTAAGTTTGTGTTCTTGGAAGGATTTCTTGAAGTGTTTTTGTAAGGTTTTCTTATGAGGTTTAAGTGTTGTTTTTGAAGCTAAATGATGGGAAAAATGCTTAGAGATGATCAAGTATGAAGTTAAGAGTATTTTGAGAGAGAAATGGAAGTGTAAGTATGAGAAAATGGGGTGAAGAAATGGTGTGCATGCATAAAAACGTTTTTAGGTTATAAAGGAAAAAAAAATACCTAACTTTGTTTTCTTGCTAAATAATTCATGCTACTTGACAAATGGTTGGTTCCACATGTTTCTTAATCATTTAAGGCTGCTAAGGAGCAGATTTTTATTGGTATATACCAATAGTAAATACATCTAGAAGCTGCGTATGATACGGGTACATATACCCTAGGTATACGTATAGAAATCTTTGAGAAAACGGAACGAGGATTCAAATATAGCTATCTTTTGTAAATATACTTATATTGTTTTATGTATTTAAGTCTTTAAAAGTGATTAAATACATTACTTATACGATATATGTATAAACATTATAGGTCATAAGTATTTAAGTCAAATAACGTTACGTATGGTTATCGTTTTGAAAACTTAAGTTAGTAGTTTCAAAATATACTTATAACTTATTGTTATTAATACAAAATGAGATATTAAAACATTCTTAGATCATGTTAAATATGTATATATACATATATATACACAAACGTATAATTATCATATATTGTATAGTTCGTGATATCATCGGTCAAACTAGAAGGTCAAACGTTGTGTAAAACTCTTTTCGAAAACATAAGTCTCAACAATTTGGATTACTTATCATGTTGGTAAGGTTTAATTTATGTAAATATTAATCTTATAAGTATAGAATGATCGAAAAAGTGCGGGTCAACTTTAGGGTTTTTGCTTATCGTGTCGGAACCATATAGAGATTAGAGTTTAAATTTGGTCGGAAATTTCCGGGTCGTTACAGTACCCACCCGTTAAAGAAATTTCGTCCTCGAAATTTGGTAGAGGTTGTCATAAATAACAATAGGAATGTTTTCATGACGAATATGAGGTAATAATGAAATTTTATCATTATTGAAAGATTTAGATAAAACGATTCGGTTATGTGAGACGCACGAGCGAAGCTATCACAAAAGAGTGAAATGAGTAAATATAGAATTGTTGTAACCGATGACGTGATTAGGATTGATTTCCGGAATTTATGGAAAATCTTACGTAATAAGATTTGGTTCTTTGGCGATCAAGATCTTCTTTGATTTAGTGCGGCGATCTGTTTCGATTTCTTTGTCGAATATTTTGCTATAAATCCATTTCCTTCTCTTCCTTATTTCCACAACTCACATCTTCTATCCTTTCTCCTTCAACTCATACCTTAAAGTATTCTTTTAAATGCTCCATCCCGTTCTAATTCTTGTTATACTTCTAACTTTCATATCTTTCATTCTTCTCTTTCATTTATCGCCAGAAGAATCTATTTACTTCTATCCTTTCCTCGGAATTATAATATTTTTAATTCTCCCGTGTCTTTACGTTGCAATACGTATTGATATACACGGTTTGTAAATCCTGGGTGATTTTCGGCCTTTGTATTCTTCATTATTTTTCAAAGCTTCATACTTTCGTTTTCTCTTCCTGACTTCGAGTCAAGCGAGTAATGGTCCGGAATTTGTAGATATGAGATTCGAAATGAGTATAGCTAATGCTCTAAGAAAGAAATGGTAATAGGACAAATTTTGATTTGTAAAATTACCAGAATACCCCGGAAAAGATAGAACTGTCAGGATGACATGTTCCTATTATGTTTGAGAATTGGATAGAATGTAAGAGCCGTGTAACATGGCACATGATGATGGTACTGTGAATCATCACATTTCATTAGAAACTTAACATGACTTACTGTAATATAATGAAGTTGATCAAGTTTCATTATATTATACTAATTCATGCATCAGTTCCCAACACTGCTTCAGAACATTCCTATTTTAAACTTGAAGGTTTTAGAACTTAGAAACTAACACAGTTTCTTTTATGTTGTAACGCAGATATTACGGAGAGATAAATATTCTCAGATAAGAATAGTTGTGAAAATATTTCCAGAAATATGGAGAATATGTATAACGGAAGATATGAAGATATCTTATAATATCTAGGATAAGATGATGATGAAGAATATCATCGGGAAAGGTTTAGGATAAGGGGTAGGGTTTTTACTAATGGTTTCAGCAGGCACTGAATCGTTTGAATCCTTTGAAAGCAGATTCAGTTCTTGTGATTTATCTACATCCTCCTTCATACTTTGCTCAATCCGTTTTCCAGTTCCAACTCTCCTCTTTTTCTAAGCTTTACCAACACAATGTACTTCATCATTAAACTTTTGACTGTTAAAGTCGTTTACAGTTTTTGCTGCTTCTTCAGCATTTCAAGAACTACTTCATAGTCCAGGATTTTTTTTCAGAACTTCACATTCGAAATATGTAATTCTTAGGGATAGTCGTTCTCGGTATAACTGGGAGAATTTCTACGAGATTTTCAAAATACTGATTGCGGATCTCGCCAAAGAGATAACGAGTTGCTGGTACGTCTGCTGATGATGTTGTGAAAAAGGTTCTCCGGTAACAACGGCGAAAGGACAAAGTATAAATATCGAGATTATAATAGGAGTAGTCTCACTGAGAAGTCGAAGTGGAGCTGTGACAAAATTAGCTTCTTGAAAAGGAATCGTATGATTGTTTTTGATAATGAATGATAAGGAATTCGACGCGGATACGTTTTAACTATAACTTCGGTTTCGAAAATTTTTCAGGTGCATCACTGTATGCATAAATCTTTCTTCCGTAAACGAGGTGCGGCTGGTTCAACTTCTCGATCGAGGTGTTTTCAAGAATAATGAAAAGATTTGAATGAGGATTATAATTGTCGAAGTACAAATGAGGTTTAGGATGAAATCAAGTGGCAAACTTGAAGAATTATTTAGTTTCATATGTTATAATCAATATTTTAATTTAATTCATTTTAATTGTCCAAAGTTAGCAGTCCAATAGTCCGATGGTTCAATGATTCATATATAATTTAATATATAATATTCGAATTAAATAATACGTATCGTGACCCGTATACCGGTCTCGGTGTCGATCACAACTCAAAGTATATATATATTTTGAAATCAACTCCGACCCTGTATAGCCAACTCCCGCCTTCACATATAGAGTGTCTACGGTTGTTCCGAAATATATATATAGATGGGTCGATATGATAAGTCGAAACCTTGCATACGTGTCCCGTTATTTAAAGTGCGTAAAAGTAAATAACAGAAATTAAATGATGATAAATAAAATTGCGAGAATGTAAATTGCGATAAATTAAATGTTAATCAGTTAACTGGGAACAGTTAGCCGGAACAGTTAGCGTGAAATCCTATTTCAATTAATTAATTCGTTTGTTTCTAACACTTTTTATTTTTGTCCAATGTTTTCTTCATTATGCCACTTGTTGGATTCTGATAGATCAAAATCCAAATATGAAATTTGAATAGAAATGGTTATTCTGTGGTGAACGGATACGTATATCGGTAGTTGTAAGTAGGATAGTAAATGACCGTTGAATCAGATTTAGAGAATGTACAATGTAACTTATTAATGTGAATTCTAAATATTCCTCGGGTACTACCCACCCGTTAAAATATTTTCATCATTAACAGTTTGTACGAAAGAATTTTTAATTACAATCTTTATAAAAATATACTTGCATATATATTTTCTTCAGATGTAATCATAGATTCAATGAGTCAATGAAGTATTAAACTCATTTGATTTATCGTTAATACTAGATTACATAACTTCTAAAGCATTAAAGATTACATAATTGCCAGGTCGAACGAAGATAAATGAGGTAAAATGATACGTAAAGCGAAGATAATTGATGTAGAACGATATATAGAACGAAGATCATACTCGAAGTTCCGATGAGGTTTTTGAGGTATGTGATGTTGATATCCGAGATACAGTTTGTGATGTTGAGATTTTGGGGGTGACAAAAGTACTGTCGGCGTTGTTGATAGTGATACAGATTATGCTGCTGGTGCTGCTGCTGGTGTTTGTAACCTTCGCACCGTATTTTCTAAAGCCACTACCCGAGCGCGAAGCTCGTTGACTTCTTCTATTATACCGGGATGATTGACAGTTGGAACGAGCGAATGAACAAGATTCGAAATATGGGATAGTATGTAATCATGACGAGATACTCTAGAAATGAGCGAGAAAATGGTGTTTCGAATAGGTTCGCCGGTAAGTGCTTCAGGTTCATCGTTAAGAGGACAATTTGGTGGATGGAATGGATCACCTTCTTCTTGTCTCCAGAGATTTAGTATATTACGAACCCATCCCCAATTCATCGAAAATAGATGATGGGAAATTGGTTGATCCATTCCGGTGACGCTGTTCTCGGAGCTCGAATGGAAATCCATATCGGCGTAGCTATCGAAGTCGGAGGAATTCGAACTGGATGAAGAATCCATATTGTATAGTCGAAGAAATGAATTTTTGGTTTGGAATAGATTAAAGGAGTTGGGTTTGGTACTCTTCAATACATAATTTACATATGTATATATAATATCAAAATCCCATGAATTACGGAGAATCTTTGAAATACGTCAGGCAATGTCTATAGTAACAGATACGCTAAGATATGAATTTTGTCTATACACTATCGATGCACTAAATGCAGTAAGACGTGTCTAGACTTAAGAATGATAAGCAGACAGTTCCCTAAGGATGATAAGTAGATGATTTCCGACTAGGATTGATAAGCAAAACTTTTGACAGGCAGGCACGGTCAAAGTCCAGACTCACTTAATGTATCCTAACAACTACTAGTTAGACACACTAATGCAAAGCCTGGTTCGCTAAGACCAACGCTCTGATACCAACTGAAAGGATCCGAAACTAATCATCCGGACGTTGTCCATATTGATTACAAACGAATTACAATAGTTGATAACATTGCGAGGTACTTGCCCTCTATATGATACATCTTACAAACGTTGCATTTATTCTTAAAAGGCAATCTATAGTTACATCCAGAATTGACATAATCGCCTGACATTTCATAATATTCAAATGACATAAACCGCCATTTACTTAATAATAGTCTCTATGAACTTCAATGACTCGAATGCAACGCCTTATGATATAAGTCCTTAATAGCCTCAAGTAGTATCCTTAGTACGAGCTAATGCACAGCGGAAGACTTAATTCATACCTGAGAATAACATGCTTTAAAATGTCAACATAAAGTTGGTGAGATATAGGTTTAATACCGGCAGCGATATATATATATATATATAGACCACAAGATTTCATATATAAACATTTTCATAAAAATATTCTAAGTGGTTGAGCACTTGGTAACCATACTTAACATTCAATCACGTCGCATATTCCCTTTAATATGAAATCTTACTACACCGTACCAAGTGTAGTCACAAAACGAAGTACTGTGCAACCGTTGAATACTGGTCGTCCAGTCCGGTTGGGGTTGTCAGGCCCGATAGATCTATCAACAGGATTCGCGTTTACAATACCGCTGTAAATATTAGTTACCAAGCTACAGGGAAGTATGCCAGTGGTACAACTCAACGTAGAATATATTTTTCAGTTACTTGTGTCCATAACGTAAATCATTTATAAAAACAGCGCATGTATTCTCAGCCCAAAAATATTTAGAGTTTAAAAGGGACTATATACTCACTTTCGTCTTGAAGATATATATATTTTGACTTGGTCTCCGGTTGATATCACGAACCTATCCATATATAATATATCAATACCTTTTCTTTTTAAACAAACGTCACATATATATACTTGTTATACTTTTAATACTTTTAATAATTCCTTAGTCCGTAGTTAGCAGTTCGATGTTAGTAATTCAATTTTAATGGTTCATTTTTAGATGTTTAATAAACCCCCAACGAAATAATAAAACCCCCATCGTATATGTATTGGTCGAGATTAATCTTGACCCACGGTACCGGTGTTGTCAAATGACGTGTTGCGTACATAAAGTACCGGTGTTGTCAAATGACGTGTTGCGTACAATCATGGGATCTTATGATTAATCTTCTCGTGTTGTTTACGGGTAATCCTGAACCATATAAAATTGAATTATAAGTACATATATATAAAATATCATGTTATCTTAAAAAGATGTGATTTATTTAATTTTTCCCAATTATTTTCGTGGCTAAACTAGTCTTGGATATCCGATTTTGTTTCGGTCATAGTTTCTTCGTTACAACTCCGTTTTCGTTGATTCAACTTGCCATCTCCTTGGATCGAGTCCCTCTTTAAGACTATGAACTGTAAATACCTTAGTTTGTATTCAAAATCACACGGAATAGGTGAAACTTTAGTGAAACTTATGAAGTTAAACATTTTTGTTACAAAAAATATCATTTAATGACCATTTTTCTAAAAATACTTATACTTTGAATTAAATCATGAAATTTTTATGTGTTAACATATTTATAGTAAAAATCATTTTTCCAGAGAATAAACTTCCAATTCAAAGTTTAAGATGGTTTTTAATTATCCAACCCAAAACAGCCCCCGGTTGCACTCCGACGTCGTAAAAACAGTTTTTAAGGTGTTCTTTGAAAAACCAAGTTATACCTTGTTAAATTAGCATATACTTAAGTTATATTACAGGTCTTGAAGTATTTTAAAAGTTAAGTTAGAAGGATCTATTTAGTTTGCAAACAAGTTTGAAAACTTTCAAACTATGTTCTTGTTGTTAAAATTGTATACCACAAAATATGATAGCTATATATATATGAATCGAATAAAGTTATGAACATAGTTACTACCTCAAGTTCCTTGGACAAGGTTGCTGTAAAAGAGGAGTAAAAAGCTAGAACCAAAAGGGTGATGGAATTGGATGAAAGATTGGAAGTAAGTTTGTGTTCTTGGAAGGATTTCTTGAAGTGTTTTTGTAAGGTTTTCTTATGAGGTTTAAGTGTTGTTTTTGAAGCTAAATGATGGGAAAAATGCTTAGAGATGATCAAGTATGAAGTTAAGAGTATTTTGAGAGAGAAATGGAAGTGTAAGTATGAGAAAATGGGGTGAAGAAATGGTGTGCATGCATAAAAACGTTTTTAGGTTATAAAGGAAAAAAAAATACCTAACTTTGTTTTCTTGCTAAATAATTCATGCTACTTGACAAATGGTTGGTTCCACATGTTTCTTAATCATTTAAGGCTGCTAAGGAGCAGATTTTTATTGGTATATACCAATAGTAAATACATCTAGAAGCTGCGTATGATACGGGTACATATACCCTAGGTATACGTATAGAAATCTTTGAGAAAACGGAACGAGGATTCAAATATAGCTATCTTTTGTAAATATACTTATATTGTTTTATGTATTTAAGTCTTTAAAAGTGATTAAATACATTACTTATACGATATATGTATAAACATTATAGGTCATAAGTATTTAAGTCAAATAACGTTACGTATGGTTATCGTTTTGAAAACTTAAGTTAGTAGTTTCAAAATATACTTATAACTTATTGTTATTAATACAAAATGAGATATTAAAACATTCTTAGATCATGTTAAATATGTATATATACATATATATACACAAACGTATAATTATCATATATTGTATAGTTCGTGATATCATCGGTCAAACTAGACGGTCAAACGTTGTGTAAAACTCTTTTCGAAAACATAAGTCTCAACAATTTGGATTACTTATCATGTTGGTAAGGTTTAATTTATGTAAATATTAATCTTATAAGTATAGAACGATCGAAAAAGTGCGGGTCAACTTTAGGGTTTTTGCTTATCGTGTCGGAACCATATAGAGATTAGAGTTTAAATTTGGTCGGAAATTTCCGGGTCGTTACAATTTGCATGGTGCCCCCCCATTGTATGAGATAAATCCTTCTCATGGTTAGGATAAATCTGACCACTTGGCGACCCTGTTTAATGCTGAGGTCCGTGGATTTCCTGCTGATTTTAGTGATGACTTTTCTAGATTTTTCGTCAACCTACAGCTGGTCTGGACGACAACTTCATGACCTAAATCAAGAAGCGCGTGTCTTTTTCAGAAGACTTTACTTTCTTTTAATGATGGAATTGATTCATCATGTAGATCCATCTCTTCTTTTCTTTCATCGGGTAAAAACAGTTTAGTTTAGTCCAAAGCAAAAGTATTTTCAGTTATTTGTTACAGATATATGTGACATATGTTTAAGATAACTTGGTAAATTTTCCCACACTTGGCTTTTATTTTCCTTTTTATTGTCCTCTATTCCATTTTAAATGAATTTTAACATTTTAGTTTGTTTCTTAATTTATGTCCTTTCCGAGGTAACAATAATTTCGGTGTTAAAACCTAGTTTTATCGTTCATAAATATGTATAAACATGATTTTGAATTCATTTAATTGAAAATTTTGAAAAATTTTACTAGAATTGGGTAGTCAGTATATAAGACTAGGGCTGTTCTTTTTTATCAGAGAGCACTAGATTCTAATACAACTACTGCTTTACTAGTATTTTTAATGGTAACCAAGTGTATAAAGTAAAAATTTTTAAAATCCGAAAGAATTTAACCCCTTCCCACACTTAAGATCTTGCAATGCCCTCATTTGCAAGAAATCAGTAACAATTTAAATTATTGAGGGTGATTTGTGTGAAAATGATTAAATTTTACCAAAGTTTCCAAATATATTGGCGGTTGTTTGCTGAATGATAAATGGTGCACATCATTTGTTCATTCCGTCTTGTTGTTATTTCACATATATTTTGCATCTTGTCGTCAAAATTAGTTGCTTTTGCTGAACTTAATGCCAGTCTTTGAAAATGCGTTGTTTTACCCTGTTGTGTACATAAGATAAACTGCAAACATATATACATATTTTTGAAGTTTGGTATATTACCCCACATTCAAAAATTATTAAAATCTAAGAATAAAAGTTAGATAATTATAAAAATGATTACAATATTAACAAAAGTATTAAACGTATCAATAATTACAAATTACAAAAAAAAAAAAATAATAATAAGTAAACTAAGGATGATATTGGTACCAATAGGGGTTCCAGGCATAACCATAAGTGCTATAGAATGCTTCGGCAGGGTCATACGTAGGATATGGTGGCTGCATCTCTATAGACCAAGGAGGGAAGATGGGTTTCGGTGTAGGAATATAGTTTCTACCTATATGTTGGCAATGAGCTATGATTTGGTTTTGATGAACTTGCCAATCTTCAAATGCTCTCTGTCTAGCATTTTCGTATTCCTGAGAAGCTATAAACCTATGCATTTCTTGCATTTCATTCCCCCCTCCTACATTACCTTGCTGCTGGTTTCTCTCCACCTGTGGATGTCTACCATGGTATCGTACTGCGGCGTTATTTCGCCTCTTCAAAACTTTCGCACCATGGTATACATTTAAACCTATAGTATCGCGGGGTTCCGGTTCTTCTACTAATAATCCACGCCCCGACTTATATCCACACCGAGATATTCACCAATCAAAGTAATAAAAATACCACCTCCTATTATGCTATGTGGTCGCATCCCCCGAACCATAGCTGATAAATAATAACCCACACAATACGGTATACTTACAGCGCTTTGTGGGTCTCGAATACACATATGGTAAAACAAATCCTGTTCATTTACTTTTTCCTTGTTTTTACCCCTTTGTGTAATCGAATTAGCTAAAAACCTATGTATCACTCTTAATTCGGCTCTATCTATATCCAAATAAGAGTAATTTCCCCCTTTGAAACGGTGATGGCTTGTCATTTGACTCCACACACCGTGTGTATCAAAATTCTCATCTATCTTTCTACCGTTTAGTATCAATCCTCTACAATCGGCAGACGCTAACTCCTCAGGCGTATATATACGTAAAGCCCGAGCCATGTCCAGTAAAGACATGTGGCGCATCGAACCGCCTAACAAAAATCTAATAAAAGAACGATCGGTTAAACTAGCTACCCGATCATTCAACTCTATACTACATAACAATTCTTCACACCATACTTTATATACAGGTCTACGTATGGTGAATAAACATACCCAGTCATTAAAAGAAGAATTACCATACCTCTGTACAAGTAATTCTCTAATTGGCCCGGCCAATTCTACAGCTTCTAAGGGTCCCCATTCTATGACCCTCGGTACCTCAACAACCTTAGAATGAAGAGTATGCAAACCCCTTTGATATTTTGGATAATCTATCCAAAGTCTGTCAAATCTCAGGTTCGGGTGCAACTCTTCCAAGTGCATATCGGAAAAGGTCATGACTGGATGAGGTATATCCTGCTTGTAGTAGTTATCCACCTCCTGTTGTTCCAAATTCTCAGCAGGAGCATTGCGGGCTTGGGATGAAGATTCACCCCTTTCATTCTGCAAAACACATCAAACACAATTTTTGTGCATCCAAATATGCATTAGTGTCAGCAAAATCATCAATCAAAATAATTACAATGACATTATCAATTTATATCAAACTTAAGCTCATTTTCACATTTTTATCAAATCTACACTTTTTCAAATAAGCATATACGAAAATGTTCGCCAAGTTCATAAACATTCAACTCAAATAACATGTCAAAATAATCATTACTAGCAATTAAACAAGTCTCAAATGGCATTATCTTTCAAAAATCAAGTTCATGAATTTTAGACTTGAAAAAGTCCACTTTAATTCTCAAAATCATGTTTAGGCTCAAAGTTTGGATCATTTAACTACCTAGACATGTTACACTACTCAATTTAGCAACAATTCATGACAAAAATCGGCCATAACCTGTTTATATCAAAAAGCCCCAAATTGCTCAAGAACACAAACCCTAGATTATTCAAAATTTGAAGTTTAAGGCTTCTAATTATGTTAAACAGCATCAATCTAGGTTATACAAGCATAATACATAAACAATTTAAGCCTAATTACACTAAAAAGCATCAAAATCAAATTGGAAAAAAAATTGCTCAAGAACATCAAATTTCGAATTAAATGGTGTTTAGGTGTAGAAATTTACCGTTTTTCTTGAGTAATTCTTAGATAGCATCCTTCTCAACATGATTTTAGTAAAAGATTTGGTGATTAACGGTTAAAAATTGTGATTTTTTGGGGTTTTTTCTCGGGTTTTTCGCAGCTATTTTCGCAGGTTTTTAGTTTTTGTGGGTTGGGGACTGATCTGTTCTGCGGTTATATTTTTTTTCCGATTTTTAGTCTCTCCACGACTCGCGGTGAAATACCCTTCAAACTCCGCGAGTCGCGGAGTTTGGTATATATATATATATATATATATATATATATATATATATATATATATATATATATATATATTTTTATAATAACTTATTAAAACAATTAATTAATTAATTTTAAAATTTTGTTTCCTTTGTTATTTAGGACGAGGTCGTTTCGGATCGATGTCCTAGTCTGTCCTTCGACAAAATTTTAAAATTTGTCTTTTTGTAGCGATTGTTTTAAAAGCTAAGATTTTTGGGTTTTTTTAATGTTTTTGGCATACTTTAAATCAATAAAATTAAAAATAATGATAATAAAAGTTCTCGTCCCTCCCTTGGGTAAAGCAATTTCGGTTCAAAGACCTAGTCTTCAACTTACGACGAATTTTAAAAATCATATTTTTAACTTAATGAGATAGAGTAAATTTTTGTTTTTAAATTCACACAACTTAAATATAAAATTCAAAATTTATATTAAAAATTCACACCAAACTTAAAATTTAAGATGCATAAAATTAAAAATTTATATTTTAAAAATTAAAAATTCACACCAACTTTAATTTATAAATTTATATCAAACTTATATTAATTTTTTCAAATATTTACAATTTTAAAAATATTGATTTTACAAAGTTTACAATATTTATAAAGGGTTCAAATATTAATTTTTTTTAAAAAAAAACATGGTAAAAATAAAATTAAAAATCTTTTTGTCTTTTTATCCCACTTTAATCAATCAAATATTATCAAAAATATGCGCCCCTCTTTTCGGTAAAGTAATTTCGGTTCCAAGACCTAATTTAACTCATGACGAATTTTTGAAATATTTTGGGTTGATTGTTTAAAGATATTTATACCTTAAGAATAAACGTTAAATTTCGCAGTGATGTAATAAATTTTTGAATGATATCAATAATTTCGGTCGCCAAACCTAATTTTATTTAATACCAATTTAATACTTTTTAGCGAACAAATTAGCGTTTATTATCAAAAGGTTAAAAATAAAAATAAAAATAAAAACTGTACAGACATACCTGTGAAATAGATTTCTTAGTTATATGATCTATCCCATTCATAAGATAGTCGGTTTAATTGGTTTTCCATGGCTACATAGGCGTAACCTCGAGCATTCAGTGTCTTTTCTTCTAAACATATGAACTGTCCGTCTCTGCATAAAGTAACAAATTCGGTATTTGAATAGGTTTGATTATTTGAACATTTACCTCCATGTGACCATTTTCCGCATTTGTGACATCGTTCTAGGTGTCGTGCTCTTCTTTTCGCTGCGGAT
Organism: Rutidosis leptorrhynchoides; assembly: GCF_046630445.1. Lineage (NCBI taxonomy): Eukaryota > Viridiplantae > Streptophyta > Magnoliopsida > Asterales > Asteraceae > Rutidosis > Rutidosis leptorrhynchoides. The sequence goes on from NC_092336.1 coordinate 173,097,667, forward strand.
TTTGATTTTCCTTTACCAAATTGTAACTTATTATCTTCGCATCTGGATTCTTTTCTAACTCCGTCCATTCTTTCTCTGATTACTGATACTATTTCACTCGGTAGTATGTCATTATTACGTTTAGTGATCAAAGCGTGTAGCATTAGACCATGGTTTAGTTCACAGGCAGTCTTCATTTCGTAAAAACCTAAAAAAAATAAAAATTCAGAATGGGGAGAGAAGACTAGTTCTTTAGGGTCTGCTAGGGAAAGACCATTCGGGTTCCATTTTCGAGATTTACACGAAAACAGACAATCTAACTCTAACAAAAATACATATTATCCTTTAAAGACTTGATTCTCCCCACACTTAGTTAGCTGTGGTGTCGAAATTGTGATTAACTTCGTTGTCGACTTCCGTCGGACCATGTATGTAATGTTTAACTCTGTGACCATTAACTTTAAATTCAATCCCATGTGAATTTATTAATTCTATCGTTCCGTATGGGAAAACTCTTTTGACTATGAATGGTCCAGACCATCTTGATTTCAATTTTCCAGGAAATAGCTTGAATCGTGAATTGAAAAGAAGAACTCTGTCTCCTTCTTTAAATTCTTTTGAACTTCTGATTCTTTTATCATGCCATTTCTTCGTTCTTTCTTTATAGATTAACGAATTTTCGTATGCTTCATGTCTTAATTCTTCTAATTCATTTAGTTGACTTAATCGTAGACGTTCGGCTTCATGTAAATCAAGATTACATGTCTTCAAAGCCCAAAATGCTTTGTGTTCAATTTCTACTGGAAGATGACATGCTTTTCCATAAACAAGTCTAAAAGGTGTGGTTCCAATTGGAGTTTTGTAGGCTGTTCTAAAAGCCCAGAGTGCATCCTCCAATTTAATGGACCATTCCTTCGAATTTGATCCTACGGTTTTCTCTAGAATACGTTTTAAAGCTCGGTTGGTATTTTCAACTTGTCCACTTGTTTGTGGATGATATGCGGTGGAGATTTTATGAGTTACTCCATATCTTTTAAGAACTTTCTCAAGTTGATTATTACAGAAATGAGTACCCCGATCACTTATTAAAGCTTTCGGTGTTCCAAACCTTGCAAAAAGACGTTTTAAAAAGTTGACTACAAGTCGTGCATCGTTAGTTGGGAGAGCTTGTGCTTCCGCCCATTTAGATACATAATCAATGGCTACGAGTATATATAGATTATTATGAGATTTTGGAAATGGACCCATAAAGTCAATACCCCAAATGTCAAATACTTCACATACTTGGATGACATTTTGTGGCATTTCATCACGTTGACTTATTTTTCCGGCCCTTTGACATGCATCACAGGATTTGCAAAGAAAGTGTGCGTCTTTGTAAATTGTAGGCCAATAGAATCCAGCTTCATAAACTTTTCTTGCTGTTAGTTGAGGCCCATAATGCCCTCCTGTTGGTCCTGTGTGACAATGGTTTAAAATTTTACTAGCTTCATCTCCAAATACACATCGGCGTATTATTCCATCGGGACAACTTTTAAACAGGTGTGGATCTTCCCAGAAATAGTGTTTTATATCACTGAAGAATTTCTTTCGTCTTTGGTACGATAATCCTTTTTCAAGGAATCCACAAACTAAGTAGTTTGCATAGTCTGCAAACCATGGGATTTCTTTATAATCTATCTTCAATAGATATTCATCAGGAAAGTTGTCTTGTATGGCCGATTCATTCAGAACTTCTAATTCGGGATTTTCAAGACGAGAAAGATGATCAGCGGCGAGATTTTTTGCTCCTCTTTTATCTCGGATTTCAATATCAAACTCTTGTAAGAGTAAGATCCAACGGATTAATCTTGGTTTAGCATCTTGTTTTGAAAATAGGTATCTAAGAGAGCAGAATGGTCGGTATAGACCACCGTTTTTGCTAGAACGAGATATGAACGAAATTTGTCAAAAGCAAAGACAATAGCAAGGAGTTCTTTTTCAGTAGTTGTATAGTTCGTTTGTGCTCCTTGTAACGTCTTACTAGCATAATATATAGGTTGAAATCGTTTTTCAATCCTTTGTCCTAAAACGGCTCCCATTGCAAAATCACTTGCATCGCACATTAGTTCAAATGGTAGGTTCCAATTTGGTGTTATCATGATTGGTGCATTAGTGAGTTTCTCTTTAAGAATATTAAAAGATTTGATACATTCATCTGAAAAGATGAATGGCGCATCCTTTTCTAGGAGTTTATTCATAGGAGTGCCAATTTTAGAAAAATCTTTTATGAAACGTCGGTAAAAACCGGCATGCCCTAGAAAACTCCTAACTCCTCTAACATTTGTGGGATGTGGAAGTTTAGCAATTACATCTACTTTAGCTCTATCCACTTCAATTCCTTCTTTTGAAATTTTATGTCCAACGATGCCTTCTTTAACCATGAAATGGCATTTCTCCCAATTAAGTACTAGATTTGATTTTTCGCATCTAATTAACATTCGTTCCAGATTAACTAGACATGATTTAAATGTATCACCGAAGACTGAAAAGTCATCCATGAATACTTCCATGCATTCTTCTATCATGTCGTGAAAAATCGCCATCATACACCTTTGAAAGGTTGCAGGGGTGTTGCAAAGTCCAAATGGCATGCGTTTGTAAGCAAAAGTACCATAAGGGCACGTGAATGTGGTTTTCTCTTGGTCCTCGGGTGCTATTGGAATTTGAAAATATCCGGAAAATCCATCTAGAAAACAATAGTAACTATTTCCGGCTAATCTTTCCAACATTTGATCTATGAAAGGTAAGGGAAAGTGATCTTTTCTGGTGGCGTCATTTAATTTTCTATAATCAATACATACACGCCATCCTGTTACAGTCCTAGTAGGAATAAGCTCATTTTTCTCATTTGTAATGACAGTCATGCCACCCTTCTTAGGTACGCATTGAACTGGGCTTACCCATGGACTATCAGAAATTGGATATATCAAACCTGCATCTAGCAGTTTAATAATCTCTTTCTTAACTACATCTTGCATATTAGGATTTAGTCTTCGTTGGCGTTGCACATACGTTTTATGACCTTCTTCCATAAGGATTTTATGTGTGCAATACGAAGGACTTATTCCTTTAATATCATGAATCTTCCATGCAATGGCTGTTTATGAGCTTTCAACACAGAAATGAGTTGTGATTTCTCATTTTCAGTAAGAGAAGACGATATTATTACAGGTAATTCAGATTCACCATGTAAATAAGCGTATTCCAAATGGTTTGGAAGTGGCTTTAACTCTAATTTCGGAGGTTCTTCTATCGATGATTTATATCGATATCTGTCTTCTTCTTTTAACATTTGAATTTCTTCTGTTGTTGGTTCATATCCATTAGCTATAAGTGTAGCTAACATTTCAGCTTCATCAATTTGTTCATTACCTTCTCCTAAAGAACATTCTCCTGTTCCTTGTAATTCTGGAAATTCTTCTAATAATTCTGCATGTGCATCTATAGTTTGAATATAATAACATGTATCATCTGCAGATTATGGTTGTTGCATTGCTCTATCAACTGAAAAGGTAACACTCTCATCCTCTATACTTAGGGTCAGTTTCTTACCGAACACGTCTATCATTGCTTTAGCCGTGTTTAAGAATGGTCTTCCTAATATGAGAGGAACTTGAGAATCTTCTTCCATGTCCAAAACAACAAAATCTACTGGAAATACTAAAGTACCAACTTTAACTAGCATGTTCTCCATTATCCCTCTAGGATATTTTATTGATCTATCGGCTAGTTGTATGCTTATTCTGGTTGGTTTCAATTCTCCAAGGTCTAGTTTAGCGTATAGTGAATACGGCATTAGATTTATACTAGCACCTAAGTCTGCCAATGCTTCTATTGAACTAAGACTACCCAGAAAACATGGAATTGTGAAACTTCCTGGATCAGATAGTTTTTCTGGTATCTTATTCAACAGCACTGCTGAACAATTAGCATTCATAGTAACAGCCGAGAGTTCTTCCATTTTCTTTCTATTTGAGATTAGATCTTTCAAGAATTTAGCATATCTTGGCATTCCTGAAATCACATCAATGAAAGGAAGATTTACATTTATCTGTTTAAACATATCCAAGAATTTGGATTGCTCGGCTTCAAGTTTTTCTTTCTTCATTTTACTCGGGTAAGGAAGTGGTGGTTGGTATGGTTTAACATAAGGTTTATCCTTAACTGTGTTATCTTCATTAACTTTTTCAACTACCGGTTCTTTTTCCTTATCTTGATCAGGTTGTGGTTCTTGTGGAGTAGGAATAGTTTCATCAGAAGTTACAGGTATTTCAGGTGGTTTAAGTGTTGTACCACTTCTTGTGGTAATAGCTTTAGCTGTTTCATTCCGGGGGTTAGCATTTGTATCGCTTGGTAAACTTCCCGGTTTTCTTTCACCTATTAATCTTGCTAGGTTACCTACTTCTTGTTCCAGATTTTGAATAGAAGCTTGTTGATTTCTAAATGCTTGAGCATTTTGTTCATTAGTTTGTTTCTGAGATGTGAAAAACTGCGTTTGAGTTTCAACTAGCTTCGTCATCATATCTTCTAAATTCGGCTTTTTACCATCGGTTTGTTGTGGTGGTTTGTTTTGAAAATTAGGTCTTTGCTGATTGTAATTGTTATTGGATACTGGTTGATTGCTAGGACCTTGTTGGTTGTTGTATGGAATATTTCGGTTATAATTCTGGTTTTGATTGTAAATCGGTCTTGGCGGTTGATAATTATTCTGATAATTATTTCCAGGCCTTTGGTTTATGTATGAAATATTCTCTCTTTGTTCCATTGTTAATTCAATACTGAGACAATCTTTTGTCAAATGTGGTCCTCCACACTGCTCACAACTAATTCGTATTGAGTGAATATCCTTAGTCATCTTTTCCATTCGTCTCTCCACAGCATCTATCTTTGCGGAAATGGAATCTAAGTCATGGCTAGAATCGGCTCTAGCTGCTTTAGATGATCTAACGATATCTTTTTCTTGGTGCCACTCATGTGAGTGGGAAGCAGTGTTATCAATAATTTTGTAAGCATCAGTTTCGGTTTTCTTCATAATAGAACCACCAACTGCTATATCTATGTCTTTCCTTGTAGTGATGTCGCATCCTTGGTAGAATATTTGTACTATTTGACAGGTGTCTAAACCATGTTGCGGACATCCTCTTAACAACTTTCCATATCTTGTCCACGCCTCATATAGAGTTTCATTTGGTTTCTGTGTAAACGTAACAATTTCTGCTTGAAGTCTTACGGCTTTAGATGCAGGAAAGAATTGTTTAAGAAATTTGTCAACTAAAACGTCTCATGTATCGATCGCCCCTTCAGGTAACGATTCCAACCAATCTTTGGCTTCTCCCTTTAAAGTCCAGGGAAATAACATGAGATATATCTGTTCATCCTCCACTTCTCGGATTTTAAATAGTGTGCAGATCCTATTAAAGGTACGTAGATGTTCATTTGGATCTTCCTTCGGCGCACCACTAAATTGGCATTGATTAGTCACCATGTGTAGAATTTGTCCTTTGATTTCATAATCTGGCGCATTAATGTCTGGATGAGTAATTGCGTGACCTTGGCCAGTGCGTTTAGCTCTCATTCGGTCTTCCATACTTAAAGGTTCCAGATTTTCCATAATTGAATTTGTTGAATCGGTATCACTAGATGATTCTGATTTAATGGTTCGTTCCTCAACAATCTCTGTTTGAATGATTGGTGGCTCCGGAGGAAAGTTTAATGGTTCAGGATCTACGAACCGTTCCTGAATATTCTCCGGATTCTCAATTGTGAGGTCGGGTTCAAAAAATGGATTATCGGAAATTTGAACTGAAGTACTTGGTCGACTGGATGACGATTCTAAAGAAAAATCAACGGCGGTTATATTTGCTAAATGTCTTGATCTAGTTACAGGTGGTGAACGTACAAAAGGTGGTGAACGTCTTGCTCGGTGCATTCACTGAATATCCTATTAGTTTTAAAAAGGAAAGAAAAATTATAATAAGTTATCCAATCAATAGACTTTTCTGATTTTGCCCACGTTTCGAATAGCCAAAAGATGCAGCAGAGGGGCAGGATTCGTTTGGTCTCAATATAATTGAGGACTGTTTGGCTCCAATAACCCGGTCCACGTACAAATCCAACTATTACTACGAACCAGAAAATTTTGATGTCTATTAATTTAACCACTTAAAATAAATTTTCGTAATTTTAAGAAATTTAGATAAGAAGTAGAAAAAATTCTAAGTCCTAAAAACTAGAATGGCGAGAAATAAGAGAGAAAAAGAATTCGTCGAAAAAGGTCGAAAAAGAAAAAATGGTTGAAAAATAAAAGGTGACGGAAAAATAAAAGAAACTTATAAAAACTTAAAAATACTTGACTAACCTAACCTTATTACTACAACTAACTTAAAATTATAATCGCAAATTGAAATTACTAATTGGAATGATAATTGATACATAGTAAAAGGTGTCTAAAAAATATTAAAGCTTACAGGAAAAACTAAATCCCAAATGGAAATAACTTAAAAAGAAACTAAAACTTAAAAAGGCGTCGCAAAATTCTAAAGCACCTAAATCTTAGTCTAAAGAAAAAGTACTTAAGGAATTCTACGGCAAAGCCTAAAAATCTAGGAGTAAAAATGACTATGGCAAAAACTAAGTTTAAAATTAAATATGAGCTAAAAATACAAATATTACGCTAAAATGATTAAAAAGGGACAAAATATAAAAATATACAAAAAGTTGTAAAAAGTACAATTTTTATAAAAATATTATTTTTATATTATTTATTTAATAAAACTACTAATTTTACAATTTAATTAAACTTATTTAAACTAAAAATACAAATTAATTAAAAAGTAAAAGTTAAAATAAGACTAATAATAATAATAATAATTATTAGGGTTAAATAATAATAATAATTAATTAATACCCGTAATTAATGCTGGTTTAGGGTTTTTTGTCGCCTGTCAGAAAGTCTCCGCGAGTCGCGGCAATTAAAGCATCAAACCCCGCGAGTCGCGGGGTTCCAGAATTCAGCTGACAGGTTTAAATATTCGACGCGTTTTTTTCTTTATTTATTTTTTTTTATTTTTTTTATTTTCTGTTTTCTGTTTTTAAATAAATAAAAGATATTAAAATAAAACTTATATTTTTATAAACTAAAAAATAAAAATAAAGAAACTTATAAAACTTAAATATTTAACAAAATCTTAAAAATACTTATATTTTTGTTTTTCTTTTTATATTTTCGAATATTTAAAACATATTTTTACAAAAGCGAATTTTAATAAAAGTAAACAAAAAATCCTTTTTTTTTTATATTAGCGTTGCGCTTCCGGCGTTTAAGAGTGGTCCCCGGCAGCGGCGCCAAAAATACTTGATGTTATGCGAGGTGTATACGAAATAGTTTATATTTTACTAGGAAAAACTATTAAATACGATACAATTTTACACAAGATATTTATTTATTTATAGAATAGATATACTTAAACCTTGCTACAACACTTATAGGCAGTGTACCTAATCGTACAGTAGTGTAGTTTTTAGTAAGTCCGGTTCGTTCCACAGGGAAATCTTTAAACAAAGCGTAACGCTATATTAGTTTACTTTTATAAAAATACAAACATACATATAAGTAATATTATTATTATAAAGGGGTTTTTTTTACCGTTTAATGACCGGTTTGTCGATTTTAAAACTTTAGTCGCAGTTAAAACCTAATGTAAAATATTAAATAAATAAAAGACTTAATTTAAAGCGTAAAGTAAATAACGATAATGAAATTGCGAATAATAAAAGTGCAATTAAATATAAAATAAAGGAAATTAAATATGAAATAAAAGAATTATGCTTATTTAAACTTCCGTAATCATGATGTTTGACGTGTTGATTTTAGTTTTATGCCCATGGGTTAATTGTCCTTTGTCCTGGATTATTTAATATGTCCGTCTGGTTTTTGTCCATAACAGTCCATCAGTCATAAATATAAAGTGCGAGTGTCCTCGTCAAATTATTATTATACCCGAAGTTAAATATTCCAACTAATTGGGGATTCGAGTTGTAACAAGGTTTTAATACTTTGTTTAATGAATACACCAGGTTATCAACTGCGTGTAAACCAAGGTTTTACTACTTTGTTAACAATTACACCAATTACCCTTGAATGTAATTTCACCCCTGTTTTAATAATTCTAGTGGCTATTAATCCATTCCCGTGTCCGGTTAAATGAACGATTATTCGTACATATAAATACCCCGCCCATCGTGTCCGATCGAGTGTATATGGTAATTTATAGGGACGCCCAATTGTAAATCTTTATATTAACATTAACAAACTATCATTTAGTTAAACAAATATAAAGCCCATTAATAGCCCATAGTCTAATTTCCACAAGTGTCGTTCTTTTGTCCAAACCCCAATTATGGTATAAAGCCCAATTACCCAATTTTAGTAATTAGCCCAACATCATGATTACTTCGTTTTAAATAAGCATAATAATAACTTAGCTACGAGACATTAATATAAAAAGGTTGAACATAACTTACAATGATTAAAAAAATAGCGTAGCGTTACACGGACAGAATTTCGACTTACACCCTTACAACATTCGCTAACATACCCTTATTATTAGAATTAAAATTAAAATTAAAATATAAATTATATATATATATATATATATATATATATATCGTTTACGTATGATAAGAAGAAAAAAAGATTATGAATTGCGATCAGAATTCGGTTGCTTTTATAGGAAAAGTCGAATTTTGGGGCTCCGCGACTCGCGGTGAAAACCTCTTCAAACTCCGCGAGTCGCGGAGGTTACTTTTACAGCTCAGAGGAGTTTGGCTCTTTGTTTACCGACCGTTTTATAATATATATATAATATATATATAATTAATATAATTAATTATATATTATATTATATTTATATGCATAGTTAACTTGTAATTTTTAGTCCGTTGCGTCGAGCGTTGAGAGTTGACTCTGGTCCCGGTTCCGGATTTTCGAACGTCCTTGCGTACAATTTTATATTTTGTACTTTGCGTTTTGAATCTTGTACTCTTGTGATTTCGAGACGTTTCTTATCAATAATTGGAACCTTTTTGATTGTCTTTTGTACTTTTGAGCTTTTTGGTCGTTTGCGTCTTCAATTCGTCGAATCTGTATTTTGTCTTCACCTTTTATTATTTAAACGAATATCACTAGTAAATAGAACAATTGCAACTAAAAGCTTGTCTTTCTTGAGGAATAATGCTATGAAATATATGTTCGTTTTTAGCATTATCATATAGCGTTTCGCTTTCGTTTCTACGGCAGCGGCGCCAAAAATTCTTGATGTTATGCGAGGGGTATATGAAATAGTATTAATTTTTGCTAGGAAATACTATTAAATACGATACATTTTTACACAAGTTATTTATTTATTTATAGAGTGGATATACCTAAATCTTGCTACAACACTTATAGGTAGTGTACCTAATCGTACAGTAGTGTAGTTTTTAGTAAGTCCGGTTCTTCCACAGGGAGCTAGCCAAGTTTAATGCTATATTTTTAAAACTATATTTGTATAAAAATATATAATTATATATAGTAATATTATTATTATAAAAGGGGGTTTTTTTACCGTTTAATGACCGGTTTGTCAATTTTAAAACTTAAGTCGCAGTTAAAACCTAATGTAAAATATTAAATATATAAAAGACTTAATTTAAAGCGTAAAGTAAATAACGATAATGAAATTGCGATAAATAAAAGTGCGATAAATAAAATGACGATAAATAAAATTGCGATAATTAAAAGTGCAATTAAATATGAAATAAAGGAATTATGCTTATTTAAACTTCCGTAATCATGATGTTTGACGTGTTGATTTTAGTTTTATTACCATGGGTTAATTGTCCTTTGTCCTGGATTATTCAATATGTCCGTCTGGTTTTTGTCCATAACAGTCCATCAGTCATAAATATAAAGTGCGAGTGTCCTCGTCAAATTATCCTTATATCCGAAGTCAAATATTCCAACTAATTGGGGACTTAAACTATAATTATACCAATTTTCCTTGTATATAATTCACCCTTGTTTTAATAAGTCCATAGACTATTAATCCATTCCCGTGTCCGGTTAAATGAACGATTATTAATACTTATAAATATCCCGCTTATCGTGTCCGATCGAGTGTATATGGTTATTTATAGGTACATCCAATTGTAAATCTTTATATTAAATTAACAAACTATCATTTAATTAAACAAATATAAAGCCCATTAATAGCCCATAGTCTAATTTCCACAAGTGTCATTCTTTTGTCCAAATCCCAATTATGGTACAAAGCCCAATTACCCCGTCTTAATATTTTAGCCCAACATCATGATTACTTCGGCTTAAATAAGCATAATAATAACTTAGCTACGAGACATTAATTTAAAAAGGTTGAACATAACTTACAATGATTAAAAATAGCGTAGCGTTACACGGACAGAATTTTGACTTATACCCTTACAACATTCGCTAACATACCCTTACTATTAAAATTAAAATTATAATATATATATATATATATATATATATATATATATATACACACGTTTGAGAGAGAGATAGATAAAGATGTTTTTAAATTCGACCAAAACTGCGAAACTTATAGGACCTGACCCAAAATTTGGGGCCATGCGATCGCATGGAAATTGCACTTCCAGGCCATGCGATCGCATGGCCTGCTTTTCCAGCTCACACAAATTTGTTTTCTTGTTTGTCGACGGTTTATATATATAATATAATATATATATAATTTTAAGAATTATTTATATATTATATTATATTCATGTGCATAGTTGACTTGTAATTTTTAGTCCGTTGCGTCGAGCGTTGAGAGTTGACTCTGGTCCCGGTTCCAAATTTTCGAACGTCCTTTCGTACAATTTAATATCTTGTACTTTGCGTTTTGTGTCTTGTACTCTTGTAATTTTGAGACTTTTCTCATCAATAATTTGAATCACTTTGATTGTACTTTGTACTTTTGAGCTTTTTGTCGTTTGCGTCTTCAATTCGTCGAATCTGTCTTTTGTCTTCACCTTTTATTATTTAAACGAATATCACTTGTAAATAGAACAATTGCAACTAAAAGCTTGTCTTTTTAGAGGGATAATGCTATGAAATATATGTTCGTTTTTAGCATTATCAATATACGTCAACGTCGATGTCAAGAATTGATTAAATATTACGATTGTGATATTAAATACCATCCGGGTAAAGCAAATGTGGTCGCAGATGCTCTGAGTCGCAAGAAAATAGTCGAATTGATCGATTGAAAACCGTTCGGTTAGTAGCATTGAACGATGAAAATCTAAAGACTGAGGAAATGACCAAAAGAAAATTTGACCTATGCAATGATTCTAGAGGATTAAAGACATATAAAGACCGAATTTGGGTGCATATGCTTGAAGAATTGAGGGATTTAATCCTTACAGAAGCCCATAAATCTAGACTGATAGTGCATCCAGGTAGTACTAAGATGTATAGAGATTTGAAAACATTGTATTGGTGGCCGACAATGAAGACAGATGTTGCAGGTTTCGTTGAGAAATGTCATATTTGTGCGCAAGTTAAGGCGGAACATCAGAAACCATATGGATCTCTATGACAGTTAGAAATTCCTCAGTGGAAATGGGATCATATAACGATGGATTTTGTAACCAAGTTACCCCGAACCCAGAAAGGACACGACATGATCTGGGTGATAGTGGATCGTTTAACCAAGAGTGCTCACATCTTAGCTACTCGTGAAACAGCTTCGTTGAGTGATTTGGCAGAGTTGTACTTAAAATAGATAGTTAGTCGACATGGTGTACCATTATTGATAGTTTCCGACAGAGATACTAGGTTCGTATCAAACTTCTGGAACAATTTACAATAAAATCTGGGTACGCGTGTGAATATAAATACAGCTTATCACCCACAGACAGACGGTCAAAGTGAACGTACAATCCAGACATTAGAAGACATGTTGAGAGCGTGTGTCTTAGAATATGGAGGTTCTTGGGATTAGCATCTTCCATTAATAGAGTTTGCTTACAACAATTCATATCATTCGAGTATCGAAATGCCGTCATATGAAATGTTGTATGGTCGCAAGTGCAGAACTCCCACGTGTTGGTTAGAAGCAGGTGAGAAACAATTTGCAGGTCCCGAAATGGTTCAGATAACCGCAGAAAAGGTCGAAATTGCACGTGAAAAGTTAAAAGCAGCTAGAGATCGACAAAAGATGTATGCTGATCCGCGTAGACGTCCGGTGACATTTAATGTAGGGGATCGAGTGTATCTGAAAGTTTCGCCGTGGAAAGGGGTGATCAGGTTTGGTAAGCGTAGTAAACTAGCTCCGAGATATATTGGGCCATTTTCGATCAAGGAAATTTTGAATGATCAAACCGTTGTTTTAGATCTTCCATCTGAGTTAGCAGGAATTCATAACACGTTCAATATGTTATTTACGGAAGTGTAAAGTAGAGGATGAAAGTCAGATTCTTCCATTGAAAGATTTGAAAGTTGACCTGACTAAGAAATTAGGGGAAGAGCCTGTTAGAATAGTGGACAAGAAGGTCACAAAGCTAAGAAAGAAACAGATTCCAATGGTGTTAGTGGAATGGCGACACAATTTAGGTTCTAACTTGACGTGGGAAACCGAGGAGTTAATGAGGGCGGGCTATCCCCAGTTGTTTGACCTTGACCAGATTCCGAGGACGGAATCTTCTTAAGGGGGTAGATTTGTAACATCCTCAATCGGGCCTAGTTGTAAGATTACTATTTTGCCCTTAAGTTAGTGTTGCATTATTATATGTTTTTATTTTTAATTAATATTTATTATTAATTAATGTTGTGGTTAGGACCAGTTTGTGACAAGGGTCACATAACAGGTTTTTTTATTTAAATTGGACTTCGTTTGGGTTGCCAAATGATGTACGAAAGATATTAGATAACTGATAAATACCCGTGCATTGCACACTGTGGAAAATAACCCCACTTAAGTGTGTAGTGACTGCCTTCTTTGCATTTGGTTTATAGAATATTCACACACACACACACATAAACACTTCGTTCTTCATCTCTTACAACTACCAAAACCCTAATCCTTAATTCTTGTTTTAGAGCTCAAATCGTTTGTATCTTTGTGTTCCTTGTGATTTACTGATTCTAACAAGGTAAGATGCATAGCATTTCATGCTTTAATCTTTGAGAAATTTGAGTTTTTGTGTAAGTTTTTACAAAGTTAGTAAATTGGGTCAAACTAGTTAGATTTGATGTTGCTTGAGTCTAAATTTTGTGGGTTTATGTTTCTACATGTTTAGTGTCTTCGATTTGGTCAGTTTTGAGGTCGTAATCGAGCTCTAGAGCAAGAATTGGATGAATTTGGGTGAAACCCGTCACTTTGTTCTTCAGCTTCTGCAGATAAACACAGTCAGCCGAGTGTCTCCTGACACTCGACTGACCGACTCGACCATCGACCGAGTGTGTAAGACCTACGACCGAGTGTGTCTGTGAGAGACCATCGACCGAGTGACTAGACACTCGACCGTGTGAGTGTAGATAGTCGGCCGACTGTCTCTGACAGTCGTGTAACGACCCAACCCGTTATCCATCCAAAAATGTGCCAATAAAAAAAAATCTGGGACAGTTCATCTGGACGGCGTCCAGTTATCTGGACGGTGTCCAGCTCTGAAGGACTGTACGGCGTCCAACCATCTGGGACGGCGTTCAAATACACTAAAAAGTTCTGATCAGTTTTTCAAACACACGCGAGCGGAAAACCCGCTTCCCGACACTTTTAAACTCAAACACTTTCGCAATATGTTATAATAGTTAAACCTAAGAGTTTTCCACAATAAAACCGAGTTTTACAACACCGGGCCCACATCGACCCAAATTACCACAAAGTGACCATTTCGACCCAATTTAGTTTATACAAAACATAGACCGAGCATGGGATTGGGGATACGCTACCCAATCCTAACCAAATCCAAAAGCAAGTCTTCTAAAGCAAACTACGCGAGTTCACTAGTTCCCACGCTTACCCGAGCCACCACATCCATGCAATCTATAAAAATGTAAACAACGAGAGGGTTAGCTAACGCTTAGTGAGTGAAAATATACTACATACATATATATGCATAAAATGGACACGCCACATAATTAAACAAATACCGCATACCGAAGCATCCAAGCATAAAGGCAAGCTAGTCTAAGCATACCGTACGATCACTAAGCAACAAGCTAAGATACAATGACAAATATAAGTTCACCCACGACGATGTGAACAACGCCAAGTAGCTACACTCGGAGGGCTAGTTACATCACAACAATACATTAATATATACAACAAGGCGTAAACCGCCTAAGGTTAACCCCTTAAACCGAATACCGAAACCAAAAGATTACCACGATGAAGATTGGCCGAACTACACGAGCCTTAGTAAATCCGCATACACACGAGACTACTATCTTCAACAACGCAACATCGAGGTTGGCCGAACTACACGAGCCTTAGTAATCCGAAACCACACGAGATTACTACCTCAATAAGATGACCGAACTACACGAGCCTTAGTAATCCGAAACCACACGAGATTACTACCTCAATAAGATGACCGAACTACACGCGTCATCGTGAATCCGAACTACACGAGATTCACTTCCGATAAGATGACCGAACTACACGCGTCATCGTGAATCCGAACTACATGAGACTCACTTCCGATAAGATGACCGAACTACACGCGTAATCATGAATCCGAACTACACGAGATCCACTTTCACAAATCAAAACCCACAGTCACGGGATTATAAAATCCACCACATCGGGGTTATCCACATCACAACAATATCAACCCTTCGCCATTGGGGTTATATACTCCACATCACAAACACGTGTGATAACGTACACACAAAACGTGTACCTCGCCAAAGGTGGTCAACCAAAACGCACAACCGTGCCAATTGGACCTAAACGCAAGTCCATCAAATCCACCTATATGTGAAGTGAGCTCTATAACCGAGAACCACTTCACCCGACCCGCACCCATCCTACACATACATATGCACAAAGGATGTTAACACTCACCTTGTCGTGTTTGAAGAATGCTACCGAAATATCCGCAACTCGCCGATGGAATGTACCTATTCCATTATCACAATACAAACAACACAATTTGGGTTGACTTACAAACCAACCCATTTGACACTTAGTGCAAATTCGACCCAAATGCACTTCCAAGCACAAAACGCGCCCAAACTAACCAACATTCACTAACACGAGTGATAATGGTCCTAATACACCGATTAAACCCGAACACAAGTGTTAAACGCGTGTCTTACCCATTTTGACACCAAAACCTTAATTCGACCCATTTCAAAATTAGGTAACCAAACACAACCAAAAGTGTTCCAACACTTCCATAATCACTAAACCTAGTGATTAAACTCAAGATCAAAGCCTAATCAAGGCCAAATCGTCAACCAACCCAAAACCCGCCAAGTGACAAGAATAACTAGTCACCATAAACCCATTTCATCATTTAAGAGGGTTTTACAACAAACTAGCTCAAAACCCTAACTTGAATATCAAATCTAACAATTGAAATTCGGAGTTTGAGCTTACCAATACTACCACAACGTAGCTAGGAGCGAGATGAACAACTTTAGAACCCGAGCTTTGGTGAGAATCCGACTCCTTCTTCTACAAATCAAGCTCTCTCTCTCTAAACCCTTACTCTCTCTTTAAATATGGTTGAGAGTGTTTTGTTGGTGAAGATAAGGTTGAATGAGCTCAACCTTTGCCCATTTGTGGCTTAAAACCGGCCACCAAGTGAAAATACCAACATACCCCTCTAAATATCTTAAAATCTCACAGCTGGCCCGACAGACCAACTGGACGGTGTCCCAAATATTGGACGGCGTCCAGCTCTTCTTTGCTGGACGGCGTCCCGAATCTTGGACAGCGTCCCGATCAACTGAAATGGAAACAGGGTCTTACAATGTCACGACCCGGAAA
This sequence comes from Rutidosis leptorrhynchoides, assembly GCF_046630445.1. Classification (NCBI taxonomy): domain Eukaryota; kingdom Viridiplantae; phylum Streptophyta; class Magnoliopsida; order Asterales; family Asteraceae; genus Rutidosis; species Rutidosis leptorrhynchoides. The sequence goes on from NC_092336.1 coordinate 173,113,710, forward strand.
ATTTCGACTAATTTTAAACCAAACTCTCGATACGATATTGTATTTTCAACACGATAAGCAAAGTCTGATAGGTTGAGTCTCAAAAATTTTGAACTGTTTCATATATTCAATTGACTTTCGACTGTTCTCGACGATTCACGAACAACTATTTGTAAATAGATACATATATATGTGTGTGTATATATAAATGTGTATATAAATACTACTTAGAAATATATAAAATAATATTAAATCTGTTTGTTTAAAAATATATAATATATATTTATGTGATAAAACTTGTTATTTAAAACCGATTATATATAGAGAGAGAGTAAATGGAAAAGGAATGATTTCGAGCTTAATTGAAAAACATCGGTAACACTCGGTTGATGTTTTGTTAGTTTTAATATAGATATTGTAAGTGTTCATGAATGATTAAAATAAAAGTTGAACTGTAATTCGATTACGAAGATTATATGTTTGACAGAAATATTTTTACCTTTGTAGTTTGAATATTAATACTCCGTACACATTATTTGGTACATAAAATAAATAATTACTGAACCTTTTTGATCAGGTTTCAAACAGTTAATGAGTGGAATAATTAAATATATTTAATCTAAAAGTTTGGGATTTTTAGGAACACTTTTATACGACAACTGTTTAGCAATGGACACAATACAGCCATCCGGGATAAATTGTCGGTAGGAATAAAACAAGAACCTCGGCTGCTATCCTATTTGGTACTGTGCGTTAATGTTTTCTTTTGTTACAACTGTCCTCCATCTATCTATCTTCTTTATGTATATATATCTTCTTTATGTATATACATATAAGGATTTGTAGAAAAACATATAGATATATACTTGATACATGAGATATCACAATCATCGACCACCGTGAACCTTCACCGTATACCGCCACTCTATCATCACTTCCTTTCATTGTAACCGACTACTCAAGGAACCACATCTCAACCATCACCGTAATCGCCACCAAGATCACAACCACCTCCACCATCTCTGATTTCTCTCGTTCTCTCCTCTCTCTCCCTTCAAATTCTTGTAACCAAAACCCACTGCTTTTATTTTGGTTTTTCTTTCTCTTCTTCGACAAATTGCACATCAAAACAAAATTGCTACTCTTTGCTTCTGTTACTCGTTACGGTTAGTCAAGAATCCCACAAAAATCACTATATTTTCTTGCTCATTAATACCATTCGTGACAGACAACTAGTGATTGAGACTTGCAGCACTATAAGTTGTTCTCTACTATTCTACTGCTAATCGTGTCTTTCTTTCCTGTTTTCCTGGCACAACTATCAACCCAAACAGCCCCTAAACTAATACCCATTCTTCCTGGTTCTATTTCTTTGTTCGCAAACCGTCCACAACAAAACCCATTGGAATTCATTGCTACTACTTAGTTGTTTCTGTTTCTAATTGAGTTGCTACGCTGCAACTGCAGCTACTACACTTCTGTTTTCCAGGCGACAACCCACACCACGGTCACCAAAAAACCACCACAACTATCCTGATTCCACCATTAAACCACTATAACAGACTGCTTAATTATTGTTTCTATTTTCTGTTTGGCCATGAACCCGAAAACCAGACTCAAAACATCATCACTCGAACACTGTTTGTCGCTGCTATTGCTTCTGTTCCAGCTATTGTAAAACACTACCACCTGCAAACTCGCCACCACCACTTCGATCATTACACCTCTCCTTCTCTCTATTCTCTCTCTCCTATTATGTATTTTTTTCCCTTTCTGTTTCTATCGGTTAGAAGGAAGAAGAAAAAGAAAACCGAGACCCACACGTTCTTGTTTTAATTTGTCAGCTAATGTTATAAAAATTCTGGATGAATCGATATCTTTATAGGGTTGATATTGCATGGACCGTGTACCATTTCTTGTTGGGTCATTTAAACCGAACTACAATTTGGGCCACTGGGGTTTTGTTAGTTGGGCTTCAAGTGTCATTGGACTAACATTAAGCTCTCATGTTTTAAATGTTGAATATGATCGAGATAAGAGGGATATAGATAATGATATAGATTAGGTAATGATTAGATAATAATTAGATGATAATTAAGTCGATGATGTTTTGAAGTTGATGACGATTAAGATAAGAAATGGAAGATGATTAATGATAACCGAAGCAAATAGATGATGAAGAAGAACGTACAAGATATGGGTTATATAAAAAAAATTTGATTCGGGTTATAACAAAAAAGAAAGAATGGAGGAGTGGTTAAAAGGGTTGTTGGGTTAGCGGGACGTCGCGTGTTCAAACCCGGACTTGGACATTTTTTTAAGGGCTACTCCTTTGAGGTAGTTACTTATCTATTCATTTATTAATATTATCATCTTATTATTATTATCATTATTATCATCATCATCATTATTATTATTATTATTATTATTATTATTATTATTATTATTATTTTAACAAACAAAAGATACTTATATAAAAAAAATATATATTTATTACATATATCATAGGTATACTAATATTAGATTTTTACTATATTAACTAATATAACATTTCTAATATTAATATAACATTTATTAGAATATATACATCATATAAGTATTATAACAAATTATAAGGATTAATATAATTATATATAAGGATATTAATCTATATATTATAAAATATACATAAACTTAGTTAATTAATATTACAATATGTTAATATACATACTTGATATAGGTTCGTGAATCCGAGGTCAACCCTACACTTGTTAAATGACGTCATATGTATTTTTACTACAAAATACAGTATGGTGAGTTTCATTTACTCCCTTTTTAATTGTTTTTGTAATATATATTTTTGAGCTGAGAATACATGCGCTGCTTTTATAAATGTTTACGAAATAGACGCAAGTACTTAAAATATATTCTACGTTGAGTTGTACCACCCTGCATATCTTTCCTAATAGCTTAGTAACTACTATTTACATGTGGTATTGTAAACGCGAATCCTGTTGATAGATATATCGGGTCTGACAACCCCAACCGGACTGGATGACCAGTATTCAACGCTTGCACAGTACTTCGTTTCGGTGACTACTCTTGGTACAGTGTAGTGAGATTTCATAATAAAGGGAATATGCGACGTTGATTAAATGTTAAGTATGGTTACCAAGTGCTCAACCACTTAGAATATTTTTATTAAAACATTTGTGTATATGAAATCTTGTGGTCTATTAAGATATTGAAATGATTGTTATGATAAACCTATGAACTCACCAACATTTTGGTTGACACTTTTAAGTATGTTTATTCTCAGGTATGAAAGAAACTTGCCGCTGTGCATTTGTTCATTTTAGAGATATTACTTGGAGTCGTTCATGGCATATTTAAGTCAACGCCTCGCAATGGGACCAAATGTTGATGAGTTCATCCAGGTGGATAAGGACGGGTTGTTAGATACAAGTCGACCGAGTGTCTTTGGCAGTGGATATTTTACCAAGTGTTGATTTTTAGCCGTTATGCTGCCCGTTTGTATTTTAATGTTCAGGATGTAAATTTTGAAAGTCCATAAATGTTAAGCAAAAATTTTTAGCGGACTCTTTTTGATACAAAAATTTCTGTATTGGGTTATTAGGGGTTAACGGACAGAAACTAACTTGTGTATATGTTTTTCTTAGGAGAAAAGGAGAAAGAGAAGGTTCAGTGATTAGATAGCTGAATACCTTCTCGTTTGCTGGTAATCGGTGAGTGGGACTAACTGAAGAATATAGTATAGAGTAGCATGTTATATTATGATTTCCATGCTTGTTAGATATACTTATTGATGTGGTTAGTTAGTACGATGTGATGACTGCATGTTGGTTGATGCTTGTCTGCTGGAGCCCAGTGCGTCCCTATTGTGTGGTGGCCTCGGTAGGAGAGATCAACTTGCGGGTTGGGTTCCTCATGTGGTGGCCTATGATAATGCTAAAAACGAACATATATTTCATAGCATTATTCCTCAAGAAAGACAAGCTTTTAGTTGCAATTGTTCTATTTACAAGTGATATTCGTTTAAAGAATAAAAGGTGAAGACAAAAGACAGATTCGACGAATTGAAGACGCAAACGACCAAAAAGCTCAAAAGTACAAAAGACAATCAAAAAGGTTCCAATTATTGATAAGAAACGTCTCGAAATCACAAGAGTACAAGATTCAAAACGCAAAGTACAAGATATTAAATTGTACGCGAGGACGTTCGAAAATCCGGAACCGGGACCAGAGTCAACTCTTAACGCTCGACGCAACGGACTAAAAATTACAAGTTAACTATGTATATAAATATAATATAATATATAATTAATTATATTAATTATATATATATTATATATATATATTAAAAACCGTCGGCAGCAAGAAACTCCAAGGGTGTGAGCTGTAAATATCTCTCCGCGACTCGCGGAGTTTTAAGGCCATTTTGCCGCGAGTCGCGGAGCCCCAATTTTCAAGTCTGGCTATAAAGCCAACCGAATTCTGATCAAATTTAATCATCTTTTTCTCTTCCTCTTCATACGTAAATATATTTATATTTATAATTTATATTTTAATTTTAATTATAATTCTAATAATAAGGGTATGTTAGCGAATGTTGTAAGGGTGTAAGTCGAAATTCTGTCCGTGTAACGCTACGCTATTTTTAATCATTGTAAGTTATGTTCAACCTTTTTATATTAATGTCTCGTAGCTAAGTTATTATTATGCTTATTTAAAACGAAGTAATCATGATGTTGGGCTAATTACTAAAATTGGGTAATTGGACTTTGTACCATAATTGGGGTTTGGACAAAAGAACGACACTTGTGGAAACTAGACTATGGGCTATTAATGGGCTTTATATTTGTTTAACTAAATGAAAGTTTGTTAATGTTAATATAAAGATTTACAATTGGGCGTCCCTATAAATTACCATATACACTCGATCGGACACGATGGGCGGGGTATTTATATGTACGAATAATCGTTCATTTAACCAGACACGGGAATGGATTAATAGCCACTAGAATAATCAAAACAGGGGTGAAATTACATTCAAGGGTAATTGGTGTAATTGTTAACAAAGTAGTAAAACCTTGGTTTACACGCAGTCGATAACCTGGTGTATTCATTAAACAAAGTATTAAAACCTTGTTACAAATTCGAATCCCCAATTAGTTGGAATATTTAACTTTGGGTATAATAATAATTTGTCAAGGACACTTGCAATTTATATTTATGACTGATGGACTGTTATGGACAAAAACCAGACGGACATATTGAATAATCCAGGACAAAGGACAATTAACCCAAGGGCATAAAACTAAAATCAACACGTCAAACATCATGATTACGGAAGTTTAAATAAGCATAATTCTTTTATATCATATTTAATTTCCTTTATTTTATATTTAATTGCACTTCTAATTATCGCACTTTTATTGTTATTTAATCGCACTTTTAATTATCGTACTTTTAATTATCGCAATTTAATTTTATCGCATTTTTATTTCATTATCGTTATTTACTTTACGCTTTAATTTAAAGTCTTGTATTTATTTTATATTTTACAGTAGGTTTTAACTGCGACTAAAGTTTTAAAATCGACAAACCGGTCATTAAACGGTAAAAACCCCCCTTTATAATAATAATAATATCACTTATATATATATTTGTATTTTTATAAAAGTAAACTAATATAGCGTTGAGCTTTGTTTAAAGATTTCCCTGTGGAACGAACCGGACTTACTAAAAACTACACTACTGTACGATTAGGTACACTGCCTATAAGTGTTGTAGCAAGGTTTAAGTATATCCATTCTATAAATAAATAAATATCTTGTGTAAAATTGTATCGTATTTAATAGTATTTTCCTAGTAAAATTATAAGCTATTTTATATACTACCCCGCTGCACATCAAGTATTTTTGGCGCCGCTGCCGGGGATCCATCTTAAAAACCGGAAGCGCAACGCTAATATAAAAAAAGATTTTTAGTTACTTTTATTAAAAATTCGCTTTTGTAAAAATACGTTTTAATTATTCAAAAATATAAAAAGAAAAACAAAAATATATGTATTTTTAAGATTTTGTAAATATTTAAGTTTTATAAGTTTCTTTATTTCTATTTTAGTTTATAAAAATATAAGTTTTATTTTAAAATCGTTTATTTAAATTAAAAACAGAAAACATAAAAAAATAAAAAAAAATAAAAAATAAAATAAAGAAAAACGCGTAAAAAGTAAAACCTGTCAACTGAATTCTGGATCCCCGCGACTCGCGGGGTTTTCTTCTCTCTTTGCCGCGACTCGCGGAGACCTTCTGACACACGGACAAAACCCTAATCAAGCATTGATTACGGGTATTTTTAATTATTATTATTAAAACCTAATTATTATTATTATTATTATTAGTTTTAATTTTACTTTTACTTTTTATTTATATATTTTAGTTAAATTAGTTTTAATAAAATTGTAAAATTAATAGTTTTATAAAATAAATAATATAAAAATAATATTTTTATAAAAATTGTACTTTTTACAACTTTTTGTATATTTTTATATTTTGTACCTTTTTAATCGTTGTAGCGTAAAATTTGTATTTTTTAGCTCATATTTAATTTTAAACTTAGTTTTTGCTATAGTTATTTTTACTCCTAGATTTTTAGGCTTTGCCGTAGAATTCCTTAAGTGCTTTTTCTTTAGACTAAGATTTAGGTGCTTTAGAATTTTGCGACGCCTTTTTAAGTTTTAGTTTCTTTTTAAGTTATTTCCATTTGGGATTTAGTTTTTCCTGTAAGCCTTAATATTTTTAGACACCTTTTACTATGTATCAATTATCGTTTCAATTAGTAATCTCAATTTGCGATTATAATTTTAAGTTAGTTGTAGTAATAAGGTTAAATTAGTTAAGTATTTTTAAGTTTTTATAAGTTTCTTTTATTTTTCCGTCACCTTTTATTTTTCAACCATTTTTCTTTTTCGACCTTTTGCGACGAACTCTTTGTCTTTCTTATTTCTCGCCATTCTAGTTTTTAGGACTTAGAATTTTATTCTACTTCTTATCTAAATTTCTTAAAATTACGAAAATTTATTTTAAGTGGTTAAATTGATAGACATCAAAATTTTCTGGTTCGTAGTAATAGTTGGATTTGTACGTGGACCGGGTTATTGGAGCCAAACAGTCCTCAATTATATTGAGACCAAACGAATCCTGCCCCTCTGCTGCATCTTTTGGCTATTCGAAACGTGGGCAAAATCAGAAAAGTCTATTGATTGGATAACTTATTATAATTTTTCTTTCCTTTTAAAAACTAATAGGATATTCAGTGAATGCACCGAGCAAGACGTTCATCACCTTTTGTACGTTCACCACCTGTAACTCGATCAAGACATCGTTTAACAAATATAACCGCCGTTGATTTTTCTTTAGAATCGTCATCCAGTCGACCAAGTACTTCAGTTCAAATTTCCGATAATCCAGTTTTTGAAACAAACCTCACAATTGAGAATCCAGAAAATATTCAGGAACGGTTCGTAGATCCTGAACCACTAAACTTTCCTCCGGAACCACCAATCATTCAAACAGAGATTGTTGAGGAACGAACTATTAAATCAGAATCATTTAGTGATACCGATTCAACAAATTCAATTATGGAGAATCTGGAACCTTTAAGTATGGAAGACCGAATGAGAGCTAAACGCACTGGCCAAGGTCACGCAATTACTCATCCAGACATTAATGCGCCAGATTATGAAATCAAAGGACAAATTCTACACATGGTGACTAATCAATGCCAATTTAGTGGTGCGCCGAAAGAAGATCCAAATGAACATCTACGTACCTTTAATAGGATCTGCACACTATTTAAAATACGAGAAGTGGAGGATGAACAGATATATCTCATGTTATTTCCCTGGACTTTAAAGGGAGAAGCCAAAGATTGGTTGGAATCGTTACCTGAAGGGGCGATCGATACATGGGATGTTTTAATTGACAAATTTCTTAAACAATTCTTTCCTGCATCTAAAGCCGTAAGACTTCAAGCAGAAATTGTTACGTTCACACAGAAGCCAAATGAAACTCTATATGAGGCGTGGACAAGATATGGAAAGTTACTAAGAGGATGTCCGCAACATGGTTTAGACACCTGTCAAATAGTACAAATATTTTACCGAGGATGCGACATCACTACAAGAAAAGACATAGATATAGCAGCTGGTGGTTCTATTATGAAGAAAACCGAAACTGATGCTTACAAAATTATTGATAATACTGCTTCCCACTCACATGAGTGGCACCAAGAAAAAGATATCATTAGATCATCTAAAGCAGCTAGAGCCGATTCTAGCCATGACTTAGATTCCATTTCGGCAAAGATAGATGCTTTCGAGAGACGAATGGAAAAGATGACTAAGGATATTCACTCAATACGAATTAGTTGTGAGCAGTGTGGAGGACCACATTTGACAAAAGATTGTCTAAGTATTGAATTAACAATGGAACAAAGAGAGAATATTTCATACATAAACCAAAGGCCTGGAAATAATTATCAGAATAATTATCAACCACCAAGACCGATTTACAATCAAAACCAGAATTATAACCGAAATATTCCATACAACAACCAACAAGGTCCTAGCAATCAACAAGTATCCAACAATACTTACAATCAGCAAAGACCGAATTTTCAAAACAAACCACCACAACAAACCGATGATAAAAAGCCAAATTTAGAAGATATGATGACAAAGCTAGTTGAAACTCAAACGCAGTTTTTCACATCTCAAAAACAAACAAATGAACAAAATGCTCAAGCATTTAGAAATCAACAAGCTTCTATTCAAAATCTGGAACAAGAAGTAAGTAACCTAGCAAGGTTAATAGGTGAAAGAAAACCGGGAAGTCTACCTAGCGATACAAATGCTAACCCCCGGAATGAAACAGCTAAAGCTATTACCACAAGAAGTGGTACAACACTTAAACCACCTGAAATACCTGTAACTTCTGATGAAACTATTCCTACTCCACAAGAACCACAACCTGATCAAGATAAGGAAAAAGAACCGGTAGTTGAAAAGGTTAATGAAGATAACACAGTTAAGGATAAACCTTATGTTAAACCATACCAACCACCACTTCCTTACCCGAGTAAAATGAAGAAAGAGAAACTTGAAGCCGAGCAATCCAAATTCCTGGATATGTTTAAACAGATAAATGTAAATCTTCCTTTCATTGATGTGATTTCAGGAATGCCAAGATATGCTAAATTCTTGAAAGATCTAATCACGAATAGAAAGAAAATGGAAGAACTCTCGGCTGTTACTATGAATGCTAATTGTTCAGCAGTGCTGTTAAATAAGATACCAGAAAAACTATCTGATCCAGGAAGTTTCACAATTCCATGTTTTCTGGGTAGTCTTAGTTCAATAGAAGCATTGGCAGACTTAGGTGCTAGTATAAATCTAATGCCGTATTCACTATACGCTAAACTAGACCTTGGAGAATTAAAACCAACCAGAATAAGCATACAACTAGCCGATAGATCAATAAAATATCCTAGAGGGATAATGGAGAACATGCTAGTTAAAGTTGGTACTTTAGTATTTCCAGTAGATTTTGTTGTTTTGGACATGGAAGAAGATTCTCAAGTTCCTCTCATATTAGGAAGACCATTCTTAAACACGGCTAAAGCAATGATAGACGTGTTCGGTAAGAAACTGACCCTAAGTATAGAGGATGAGAGTGTTACCTTTTCAGTTGATAAAGCAATGCAACAACCACAATCTGCAGATGATACATGTTATTATATTCAAACTATAGATGCACATGCAGAATTATTAGAAGAATTTCCAGAATTACAAGGAACAGGAGAATGTTCTTTAGGAGAAGGTAATGAACCAATTGATGAAGCTGAAATGTTAGCTACACTTATAGCTAATGGATATGAACCAACAACAGAAGAAATTCAAATGCTAAAAGAAGAAGACAGATATCGATATAAATCATCGATAGAAGAACCTCCGAAATTAGAGTTAAAGCCACTTCCAAACCATTTGGAATACGCTTATTTACATGGTGAATCTGAATTACCTGTAATAATATCGTCTTCTCTTACTGAAAATGAGAAATCACAACTCATTTCTGTGTTGAAAGCTCATAAACCAGCCATTGCATGGAAGATTCATGATATTAAAGGAATAAGTCCTTCGTATTGCACACATAAAATCCTTATGGAAGAAGGTCATAAAACGTATGTGCAACGCCAACGAAGACTAAATCCTAATATGCAAGATGTAGTTAAGAAAGAGATTATTAAACTGCTAGATGCAGGTTTGATATATCCAATTTCTGATAGTCCATGGGTAAGCCCAGTTCAATGCGTGCCTAAGAAGGGTGGCATGACTGTCATCACAAATGAGAAAAATGAGCTTATTCCTACTAGGACTGTAACAGGATGGCGTGTATGTATTGATTATAGAAAATTAAATGACGCCACCAGAAAAGATCACTTTCCCTTACCTTTCATAGATCAAATGTTGGAAAGATTAGCCGGAAATAGTTACTATTGTTTTCTAGATGGATTTTCCGGATATTTTCAAATTCCAATAGCACCCGAAGATCAAGAGAAAACCACATTCACGTGCCCTTATGGTACTTTTGCTTACAAACGCATGCCATTTGGACTTTGTAACGCCCCTGCAACCTTTCAAAGGTGTATGATGGCGATTTTTCATGACATGATAGAAGAATGCATGGAAGTATTCATGGATGACTTTTCAGTCTTCGGTGATACATTTAAATCATGTCTAGTTAATCTGGAACGAATGCTAATTAGATGCGAAAAATCAAATCTAGTACTTAATTGGGAGAAATGCCATTTCATGGTTAAAGAAGGCATCGTTCTTGGACATAAAATTTCAAAAGAAGGAATTGAAGAGGATTGAGCTAAAGTAGATGTAATTGCTAAACTTCCACATCCCACCAATGTTAGAGGAGTAAGGAGTTTTCTAGGGCATGCCGGTTTTTACCGACGTTTCATAAAAGATTTTTCTAAAATTGCCACTCCTATGAATAAACTCCTAGAAAAGGATGCGCCATTCATCTTTTCAGATGAATGTATCAAATCTTTTAATATTCTTAAAGAAAAACTCACAAATGCACCGATCATGATAACACCAAATTGGAATCTACCATTTGAACTAATGTGCGATGCAAGTGATTTTGCAATGGGAGCCGTTTTAGGACAAAGGATTGAAAAACGATTTCAACCTATATATTATGCTAGTAAGACATTACAAGGAGCACAAACGAACTATACAACTACTGAAAAAGAACTCCTTGCTATTGTCTTTGCTTTTGACAAATTTCGATCATATCTAGTTCTAGCAAAAACGGTGGTCTATACCGACCATTCTGCTCTTAGATACCTATTTTCAAAACAAGATGCTAAACCAAGATTAATCCGTTGGATCTTACTCTTACAAGAGTTTGATATTGAAATCCGAGATAAAAAAGGAGCAGAAAATCTCGCCGCTGATCATCTTTCTCGTCTTGAAAATCCCGAATTAGAAGTTCTGAATGAATCGGCCATAAAAGACAACTTTCCTGATGAATATCTATTGAAGATAGATTATAAAGAAATCCCATGGTTTGCAGACTATGCAAACTACTTAGTTTGTGGATTCCTTGAAAAAGGATTATCGTACCAAAGACGAAAGAAATTCTTCAGTGATATAAAACACTATTTCTGGGAAGATCCACATCTGTTTAAAAGTTGTCCCGATGGAATAATACGCCGATGTGTATTTGGAGACGAAGCTAGTAAAATTTTAAACCATTGTCACACAGGACCAACAGGAGGGCATTATGGGCCTCAACTAACAGCAAGAAAAGTTTATGAAGCTGGATTCTATTGGCCTACAATTTACAAAGACGCACACCTTCTTTGCAAATCCTGTGATGCATGTCAAAGGGCCGGAAAAATAAGTCAACGTGATGAAATGCCACAAAATGTCATCCAAGTATGTGAAGTATTTGACATTTGGGGTATTGACTTTATGGGTCCATTTCCAAAATCTCATAATAATCTATATATACTCGTAGCCATTGATTATGTATCTAAATGGGCGGAAGCACAAGCTCTCCCAACTAACGATGCACGAGTTGTAGTCAACTTTTTAAAACGTCTTTTTGCAAGGTTTGGAACACCGAAAGCTTTAATAAGTGATCGGGGTACTCATTTCTGTAATAATCAACTTGAGAAAGTTCTTAAAAGATATGGAGTAACTCATAAAATCTCCACCGCATATCATCCACAAACAAGTGGACAAGTTGAAAATACAAACCGAGCTTTAAAACGTATTCTAGAGAAAACCGTAGGATCAAATCCGAAGGAATGGTCCATTAAATTGGAGGATGCACTCTGGGCTTTTAGAACAGCCTACAAAACTCCAATTGGAACCACACCTTTTAGACTTGTTTATGGAAAAGCATGTCATCTTCCAGTAGAAATTGAACACAAAGCATTTTGGGCTTTGAAGACATGTAATCTTGATTTACATGAAGCCGGACGTCTACGATTAAGTCAACTAAACGAATTAGAAGAATTAAGACATGAAGCATACGAAAATTCGTTAATCTATAAAGAAAGAACGAAGAAATGGCATGATAAAAGAATCAGAAGTTCAAAAGAATTCAAAGAAGGAGACAGAGTTCTTCTTTTCAATTCACGATTCAAGCTATTTCCTGGAAAATTGAAATCAAGATGGTCTGGACCATTCATAGTCAAAAGAGTTTTCCCATACGGAACGATAGAATTAATAAATTCAAATGGGATTGAATTTAAAGTTAATGGTCACAGAGTTAAACATTACATACATGGTCCGGTGGAAGTCGACAACGAAGTTAATCACAATTTCGACACCACAGCTAACTAAGTGTGGGGAGAATCAAGTCTTTAAAGGATAATATGTATTTCTGTTAGAGTTAGATTGTCTGTTTTCGTGTAGTTCTCGAAAATGGAACACGTATGGTCTTTCCCTAGCAGACCCTAAAGAACTAGTCTTCTCCCCCCATTCTGAATTTTTATTTTTTTTAGGTTTTTACGAAATGAAGACTGCCTGTGAACTAAACCATGGTCTAATGCTACACGCTTTGATCACTAAACGTAATAATGACATACTCCCGAGTGAAATAGTATCAGTAATCAGAGAAAGAATGGACGGAGTTAGAAAAGGATCCAGATGCGAAGATAATAAGTTACAATTTGGTAAAGGAAAATCAAAATCCGCAGCAAAAAGAAGAGCACGACACCTAGAACGATGTCACAAATGCGGAAAATGGTCACATGGAGGTAAATGTTCAAATAATCAAACCTATTCAAATACCGAATTTGTTACTTTATGCAGAGACGGACCGTTCATATGTTTAGAAGAAAAGACAATGAATGCTCGAGGTTACGCCTATGCAGCCATGGAAAACCAATTAAACCGACTATCTTATGAATATAATAGATCATATAACTAAGAAATCTATTTCACAGGTATGTCTGTACAGTTTTTAGTTTTTATTTTTATTTTTAACCTTTTGATAATAAACGCTAATTTGTTCGCTAAAAAGTATTAAATTGGTATTAAATAAAATTAGGTTTGGCGACCGAAATTATTGATATCATTCAAAAATTTATTACATCACTGCGAAATTTAACGTTTATTCTTAAGGTATAAATATCTTTAATCAATCAACCCAAAATATTTCAAAAATTCGTCATGAGTTAAATTAGGTCTTGGAACCGAAATTACTTTACCGAAAAGAGGGGCGCATATTTTTGATAATATTTGATTGATTAAAGTGGGATAAAAAGACAAAAAGATTTTTAATTTTATTTTTACCATGTTTTTAATCTTAATATTTAAATCTTAAATTAATATTGTAAATTTTGTAAAAACAATATATTTAAAATTGTAAATATTTGAAAAATTAATATAAGTTTGATATGAATTTATAAATTTTTAAATTAAGTTTGGTGTGAATTTTTAATTTTTAAAATATTAATTTTTAATTTTATGCATTTTAAATTTTGAGTTTGGTGTGAATTTTTAATATTAATTTTGAATTTTATATTTATGTTGTGTGAATTTAAAAACAAAAATTTACTTTATCTCATTAAGTTAAAAATATGATTTTTAAAATTCGTCGTAAGTTGAAGACTAGGTCTTTGAACCGAAATTGCTTTACCCGAGGGAGGGACGAGAACTTTTATTATCATTATTTTTAATCTTATTGATTTAAAGTATGCCAAAAACATTAAAAAACCCAAAAATCTTAGCTTTTAAAACAATCGCTACAAAAAGACAAATTTTAAAATTTTGTCGAGGGACGGACTAGGACATCGATCCGAAACGACCTCGTCCTAAATAACAAGGGAAACAAAATTTTAAAATTAATTTCTTAATTGTTTTATAAGTTAAAAATTAAAAAAAAAAAAAAAAAAAAAAAAAAGGGTAAACTCCGCGACTCGCGGAGTTTGCAGTGCAAACCTCCGCGACTCGCGGAGGGATCAAAACCCAGAAAAAAAATAAAAATAGCTGAACGATCAGTATACTCCCACACACAAAAACAACCCGAATTCTGCTGCGAAAACCCACGAAAATACACCCAAAAACACCCCAAAAATCTCAATTTTTAACCGTTAATCACCAAATTTTTTGCTAAAATCATGTTGAGAAGGATGATATATAAGAACTACTCAAGAAAAACGGTAAATTTCTACACCTAAACACCATTTAATTCGAAATTTTGTGTTCTTGAGCTATTTTTTCCCCAATTTGATTTTGATGCTTTTTAGTGTAATTAAGCTTAAATTGTTTATGTATTATGCTTGTATAACCTAGATTGATGCTGTTTAACATGATTAGAAGCCTTAAACTTCAAATTTTGAATAATCTAGGGTTTGTGTTCTTGAGCAATTTGGGGCTTTTTGATATAAACAGGTTATGACCGATTTTTGTCATGAATTGTTGCTAAATTAAGTAGTATAACATGTCTAGGTAGTTAAATGATCCAAACTTTGAGCCTAAACATGATTTTGAGAATTAAAGTGGACTTTTTCAAGTCCAAAATTCATGAACTTGATTTTTGAAAGATAATGCCATTTGAGACTTGTTTATTTGCTAGTAATGATTATTTTGACATGTTATTTGAGTTGAATGCTTATGAACTTGGCGAAAATTTTCGTATATGCTTATTTGAAAAAGTGTAGATTTGATAAAAATGTGAAAATAAGCTTAAGTTTGATATAAATTGATAATGTCATTGTAATTATTTTGATTGATAATTTTGCTGACACTAATGCATATTTGGATGCACAAAATTTGTGTTTGATGTGTTTTGCAGAATGAAAGGGGTGAATCTTCATCCCAAGCCCGCCATGCTCCTGCTGAGAACTTGGAACAACAGGAGGTAGATAACTACTACAAGCAGGATGTACCTCATCCAGTCATGACCTTTTCAGATATGCACTTGGAACAGTTGCACCCGAACCTGCGATTTGACAGACTTTGGATAGATTATCCAAAATATCAACGGGGTTTGCATACTCTTCACTCTAAGGTTGTTGAGGTACCGAGGGTCATAGAATGGGGACCCTTGGAAGCTGTAGAATTGGCCGGGCCAATTAGGGAATTACTGGTACAGAGGTATGGTAATTCTTCTTTTAATGACTGGATATGTTTATTCACCATACGCAGACCTGTATATAAAGTATGGTGTGAAGAGTTGTTATGTAGTATAGAGTTGAATGATCGGGTAGCTAGTTTAACCGATCGTTCTTTTATTAGATTTTTGTTAGGCGGTTCGATGCGCCACATGTCTTTACTGGACATGGCTCAGGCTTTACGTATATATACGCCTGAGGAGTTAGCGTCTGCCGATTGTAGAGGATTGATACTAAACGGTAGGAAAATAGATGAAAATTTTGATACACACGGTGTGTGGAGTCAAATGACAAGCCATCACCGTTTTAAAGGGGGAAACTACTCTTATTTGGATATAGATAGAGCCGAATTAAGAGTAATACATAGGTTTTTAGCTAATTCGATTACACAAAGGGGTAAAAACAAAGAAAAGGTAAATGAACAAGATTTGTTTTACCATATGTGTATTCGAGACCCACACAGCGCTGTAAGTATACCATATTGTGTGGGTTATTATTTATCAGCTATGGTTCGAGGGATGCGTCCACATAGCATAATAGGAGGTGGTATTTTTATTACTTTGATTGGTGAATATCTCGGTGTGGATATAAGTCGGGGGGGATTATTAGTAGAAGAGCCGGAACCCCGCGACACTATAGGTTTAAATGTATACCATGGTGCGAAAGTTTTGAAGCGGCGAAATAACGCCGCAGTACGATACAATGGTAGACATCCACAGGTAGAGAGAAACCAGGAACAAGGTAATGTAGGAGGGGGGAATGAGATGCAAGAAATGCATAGGTTTATAGCTTCTCAGGAATACGAAAATGCTAGACAGAGAGCATTTGAAGATTGGCAAGTTCATCAGAACCAGATCATAGCGCATTGCCAACATATAGGTAGAAACTATATTCCTACACCGAAACCCGTCTTCCCTCCTTGGTCGATAGAGATGCAGCCACCATATCCTACGTATGACCCTGCCGAAGCATTCTATAGCACTTATGGTTATGCGTGGAACCCCTATTGGTACCAATATCATCCTTAGTTTACTTATTATTTTTTATTATTTTGTAATTTGTAATTATTTATACATTTAATATTTTTGTTAACCGTAAGAACTAATAAATCGGGTGTCAACCGTAAGAACGGTGGTTGCATAGTGGTCAAAGACAGGACCTTGTGCCAGACCGAAAAAATTATAAGGGTGAGCTTTACTATTGCTCCTACCAAGGATAGTAATTGCGTCCGACACGTTATAGACCATAATCAAAAGCATGTCACGGGACATTGCCTTAACAGTTGCTTGTTCAACGCTTTCCTTTACAACCGGACGGTAGTTTGCCGAAAGGTAATATACGGAACAAGTAAACTGGACGTGTTGCTTTCCAAATACAAGGTTAGCAAGTGGGTGACACAAAACCGCAAGTTTTGAGCTAAAATTTTCAAATCTGAAACCCACCAAACCCACAAAAATATTTTGCAAACACCGGTAAAGGGTTATTCCGGAAAACTTATCTAGGGTAAAAACTAGATTTAATTTTCAAAAGATCAAATGTTTTCATAAAGATCCAATTTCCTTAATGGATCTAAATTTTTATAGTCATGTGGGACTGTAAACCATATCGTTACTACCATTGTTTATACCGCCGTATAGAAATCACTGATGTACAAAGTGTGAAGAATAAAGAAGTGATTCTAGTATTTCAAGACAATATTGCTTGAGGACAAGCAACGCTCAAGTGTGGGAATATTTGATAATGCTAAAAACGAACATATATTTCATAGCATTATTCCTCAAGAAAGACAAGCTTTTAGTTGCAATTGTTCTATTTACAAGTGATATTCGTTTAAAGAATAAAAGGTGAAGACAAAAGACAGATTCGACGAATTGAAGACGCAAACGACCAAAAAGCTCAAAAGTACAAAAGACAATCAAAAAGGTTCCAATTATTGATAAGAAACGTCTCGAAATCACAAGAGTACAAGATTCAAAACGCAAAGTACAAGATATTAAATTGTACGCGAGGACGTTCGAAAATCCGGAACCGGGACCAGAGTCAACTCTTAACGCTCGACGCAACGGACTAAAAATTACAAGTTAACTATGTATATAAATATAATATAATATATAATTAATTATATTAATTATATATATATTATATATATATATTAAAAACCGTCGGCAGCAAGAAACTCCAAGGGTGTGAGCTGTAAATATCTCTCCGCGACTCGCGGAGTTTTAAGGCCATTTTGCCGCGAGTCGCGGAGCCCCAATTTTCAAGTCTGGCTATAAAGCCAACCGAATTCTGATCAAATTTAATCATCTTTTTCTCTTCCTCTTCATACGTAAATATATTTATATTTATAATTTATATTTTAATTTTAATTATAATTCTAATAATAAGGGTATGTTAGCGAATGTTGTAAGGGTGTAAGTCGAAATTCTGTCCGTGTAACGCTACGCTATTTTTAATCATTGTAAGTTATGTTCAACCTTTTTATATTAATGTCTCGTAGCTAAGTTATTATTATGCTTATTTAAAACGAAGTAATCATGATGTTGGGCTAATTACTAAAATTGGGTAATTGGGCTTTGTACCATAATTGGGGTTTGGACAAAAGAACGACACTTGTGGAAACTAGACTATGGGCTATTAATGGGCTTTATATTTGTTTAACTAAATGAAAGTTTGTTAATGTTAATATAAAGATTTACAATTGGGCGTCCCTATAAATTACCATATACACTCGATCGGACACGATGGGCGGGGTATTTATATGTACGAATAATCGTTCATTTAACCAGACACGGGAATGGATTAATAGCCACTAGAATAATCAAAACAGGGGTGAAATTACATTCAAGGGTAATTGGTGTAATTGTTAACAAAGTAGTAAAACCTTGGTTTACACGCAGTCGATAACCTGGTGTATTCATTAAACAAAGTATTAAAACCTTGTTACAAATTCGAATCCCCAATTAGTTGGAATATTTAACTTCGGGTATAATAATAATTTGTCAAGGACACTTGCAATTTATATTTATGACTGATGGACTGTTATGGACAAAAACCAGACGGACATATTGAATAATCCAGGACAAAGGACAATTAACCCAAGGGCATAAAACTAAAATCAACACGTCAAACATCATGATTACGGAAGTTTAAATAAGCATAATTCTTTTATATCATATTTAATTTCCTTTATTTTATATTTAATTGCACTTCTAATTATCGCACTTTTATTGTTATTTAATCGCACTTTTAATTATCGTACTTTTAATTATCGCAATTTAATTTTATCGCATTTTTATTTCATTATCGTTATTTACTTTACGCTTTAATTTAAAGTCTTGTATTTATTTT
This sequence comes from Rutidosis leptorrhynchoides, assembly GCF_046630445.1. NCBI lineage: Eukaryota > Viridiplantae > Streptophyta > Magnoliopsida > Asterales > Asteraceae > Rutidosis > Rutidosis leptorrhynchoides. The sequence continues at coordinate 173,132,748 of NC_092336.1, forward strand.
ATATTTTACAGTAGGTTTTAACTGCGACTAAAGTTTTAAAATCGACAAACCGGTCATTAAACGGTAAAAACCCCCCTTTATAATAATAATATCACTTATATATATATTTGTATTTTTATAAAAGTAAACTAATATAGCGTTGAGCTTTGTTTAAAGATTTCCCTGTGGAACGAACCGGACTTACTAAAAACTACACTACTGTACGATTAGGTACACTGCCTATAAGTGTTGTAGCAAGGTTTAAGTATATCCATTCTATAAATAAATAAATATCTTGTGTAAAATTGTATCGTATTTAATAGTATTTTCCTAGTAAAATTATAAGCTATTTTATATACTACCCCGCTGCACATCAGCCTAGACAATCGTGGTATATATATATATATATATATATATATATATATATATATATATATATATATATGTGTGTGTGTGTGTGTGTGTGTGTGTGTGTGTGTGTGTGTGTGTGTGAATGACACGTCCGTCGCGTGTGGATTATATATATAATACGGTGGTGGAGGAACTTCTGGTAAGCCCCAGTCCGATCAGTTGGTGGTTAATGGTTTGGCCGAGCCGCCAGAGTCTCTGTAGACGGCACTTGGGTGATGTTTGTGTGTTAGACTATGTGACTTGATTAGTATAACACTTCTGTATGCTATGGCATGTATTAGTCATACTCACTTAGTTTCGTGCTAATTCCCCTCCATCTCCTCCCTGCATGTTGATAGCTTTTGCAGATAGTGCTTTTTGGGAGAAGACGAGCATGGTGATGTTAAGTTTGATTAGGGTTAACTCTGATGTGGTCCTTTAGGATATGAACCGTGTACTTTTGAAAGCAGAATGTAATTACGTCGTTTTCAGTTAAATATGTAATTTGTTTTAATGACACGTGACATCGGTTTGTACAAATATTGATATCGTATTTAAATAATATAATGCTTCGGCCACGTAAAAAAAAAAAATTAGCGATGTCACAATCTTCGTGGAAGATGCAGTATTTCGTGTTATCGACCGTATAGCGGGGATCTAGCGTTGGAGGTGGGTTAAAATTCTTGCTAACTTTTTCGGTGGCCAAAATTTCTTTGGGGTTTTTTAGAGCGATCTATGTAGCGTTTCCTCTTTCGGGGAAAGACGTTTTGATCCTGGCCTTTCATAAGGGCATTGGTAATTTCGATTATCCCAACGATTGGAGGACCTGTTGTTTTCCCCATCGTCATGACCTCCCCGCCTTTTGTTGCGGTTGAAAGGGTGCCCTGACCGTTGCCCTTATCTTTGTTGTCATTCTTATCCTTTTGTTTGTTGGATGACGTTGTGTCCAAAAATTCTTCGGAACGAATGTAGTTTCTGACCATGCGTATTTGAAAATTTTTTCGAAACGAACCTTCAAATACCACCTTCTCATTTACCTTTAACCGTTAATATGACACACCAAACACTAAGACGACATATTGTGCTATAAAATTTATTTTTTCATATTTATATTTTAGGTTCCAAAGCTCTTTTTCCCTATCTTGAATGAGAAAATGTTGAAAAACTCTTGTTTTATTTCATAAAAACCGGGAGTCTTGGGCATCAATTATAAAAGAGAACGATACATGATTTTGCATTACAGTCGATGGTGTGGTGGTTAAACCGATATTGAGACTCGGAAAGGTAAACGTGCGTCTAGGAAAAAAAAGTAATTGCGTACAGTTGTTTTGTTGGTTTTGTAACTTCCCTTTTTTTTTTTACTACGCATGTTGTTGGGTTTAGTAAAAGTATTACAGCTTTTTGTAGGTTTCCAAGGATCAGTTGTAGTTAACGTTAGTTGTTTAGTTTAGCCCGTCTTACTGTTCTCGATCTCTGTCAGTTCATGTCGTTTTGTATCCTAGTTTGTTTCTTTCAGATGTTGATCAAGAGACTTTTGTTATAAGGTATTAGTGATTTTTGTCATAAATTTTTTTGAATTTTTTAATAACCACATAAGGATTGTCATTAAGAAATTTGTGTATAAATATTGGTATACTTTTAAAGGTGGTAGCTATTTTTATGAAATAGTGATTATTTAAATTTACAAATAAAATTTGCTTGTCATAATTCTTTAATGATAATTTCTAGAATTGTCATTGAAAAATTCCAAAAATTTAAATAAGCACATTCTTACTTTGGTTATCTCGTCAGCTGTATATAGTTTATGAACTTTAGAATTTTCTCATTATGTTTTGCTAGAATTATACGGAGTATCAGTCGTTAAACAAAGTTAAAATTAAAAAGAAAAAAATGAAATGACAAGACCTAAATTCAGTCAAAAAGTGACGGGAGGAAGATAGAGACCACTCTGCTCGCCAGTTAACAACTCTAGTCATTTCATTGGGGTCATAAACTCTTCAATTCAACATTTAACTATCAATGGCACCCTTCAATTTTAAAGAATGTAAATTTGTTACATTTGTGTTTTTTTAAACGCCAATCATATAATTATCATTGCTCACGAATCTCTTTACATACATGGACATGATGACTCGATATGGAAATAGATTTCCCATGTTTTTACGGTATACCATTAGCACTGAGTGGGGTGACACGTCCGTTCAGTGTTAGTTCAGTGTCTTGCTGCTGACTAGGCGCTGACTGGACTGACACTGAAAACTGACACTGGTGAAAAAATGATGGAATTGGGAAGAATGTCAGTTCAGTGTCTTGAAAAGAGAAAATATTGTATTTTATTATTTTTTAAAATTATTTTAATTATTTGATAAAATATAAATGATAAATAAAATAAAACTTGCAAAAATATTAAAAGGCCTAGTTTATTGAAATTAAGAAACCTTGTACAACAAATATGATCATTCAGAGACAAACACAATTATTGAAACATAAATAACAATAATTCAAACACAAATACGATTCTTCATTCTTCATCATCGAAGTCGGAGTATGAGTCTTCCAAAGCCATTTCTCGACGAATCCTCTGCTTCTTTTTCTCGATTGCCCTCCTATCATGTTCATACAAATTCTCCGTATCAATAGCCAAAATCCTCAACTGCGACTCCATCTTCATTTGAGAGTAGTACGATTTCTTTTCTCGAGACACATCTTCAAAGTGTTCCTTCATGGACGCGTGTAAAGACTCACGAGATGATGCGGCTGAATCACTTGAGGTCTTCCTTGATTTCCTTGAGTCAGTCTTCCTTGGTTTGCCGGGTGGACGTGGCAGTCGATCTCTGCCAAATAGCTCCTCATTTGGGTTTGTTTCAACTTCTTCATCTCGGTTCAAGTCAAAATCAGTTTCAGCTATAGTTTCATCAACAACGGGGTCAGACACTCGCTTGTTTCGCCTACCAATAACAACGGGATCAGGATGTAGCCACTTTGGTTTGTCTTGCAAAAAGTCCCACGCCTTATAACTTGGAAAACTCTTTCCCATCTCGAACCTAAACTGATCGTCACACCTAGTGCGAAAAATGTTATCATTTTCCTCGCTCCTCCACTCTGCCTTCAAACGGTTCACAATACCATTATACTTATTGCAATCATTATTCAACTTGGTCCACTTCGAAGACAATGCATCTTTCGTACGAACACATGGTGGATTGCGTTTGTTGTATTCTTCGACAATTTGGTACCAAAAGGTTTTCCCTATACGTACACACGTTGTCAGCGTACATATATAATAAATATATAATATACGCATACATATATAATAAATATAAACGCATACAAATATAATAAATATATACGCATACATATATAATAAATATAATAAATGTAATAAATATATACGCATACAAATATAATAAATATACGCATACATATATAATAAATATAAACACCAACATATATACAATAAATAATGCGTAAATATATATATATATATATATATATATATATATATATATATATATATATATATATATATATATATATATATATATATATATATATATATATATATATATATATATATATATATATAATTTGTATATACCGGTCATTGCGCATCCTACAATCGAGTTCTCGGAAACATGTATCCAACATTGAGCCAAACGTAACTCGTCATCGGCATCCCACGTGGTTTGGTTGCGGCTCGAACCTTCTTCGTGCATCGGCTTCTTTCCTTTTCTTTGCTTTGGCTTTTTTTGAGACGTAAGGGACGGCACTTCATCGGATTGATTGTTTGATTGATTATTTGAGTAATGTTGTGAGTCGCTTCTTCCTTGAGTGTTGAGAGCTTTCCAAGCCAAAAATTCGCGGTACTCATCTTGGGTTTGTGGCACTTGAGTTTGATTCATCGAACCGTATTGATTACCAAACGAACCATATTGAGTACCACTTTCATTTTGCGTATTAACCCAAGCATTCGGATTACTCCAATTCCAATTTTGGCCAAACGCATTGTTTGGATTCAAAGGGTGTTGTGGGTGATTGGTGTTGTTTGGATTCATATTGTGGAGTGTATGTTTTATTTGAAAGAGATTGTGTGTATAATGAAATGGGGTTAAGGTGTGTATATATAGTGTTAAAAATGTATTTGAAAAAAAAGGGAAAGCAGCAAACAACGGTCGAAATATTTAAAAATAGGACCCACTAATGGCTACAAAGGCGACGTCTTGGGCTCGACTTCGGGGGTGAAGACGCCGAACCGACGCCGGCGAGGTGTGGGCGACGGTCGGTGGTGGCGGCGACGCTGGTCAAGTGACAATCCACACCGTGTGCTCTAAGAATTTGACAATTCACATGATCAGATACAGGACATTTCACTAGTGACATTCAATGATACTCTTTCTCGATAAGTTTTTATCAATTTATAACTCTTCACTTGAATCTCGTTCAAAGTTGACGGACTGCTCCAGTTTGCTTTTCCGAATGTCACTTGATTTCTATTTTTTTTAATTAAGTACCAACATACCCACAACCAATTGCCATATTTTTCTTCCCTTCACTCGAGTTAAAGTTACCCCCACTTTCTCTGGAGAGTTCGTTAATGCTAAGGTTGGAGAAATTTTCAAGACCCTACCATTTGAATACTCGGCTCCAAATATCCATAGCATATATACAAAAAATTAGTGTGGTCTAAAGTTTCAACATTATCATCACAAATCGAACATCTCACAATGTTAAGATCAATCTCTCTCTCATGTAATTCGAGTCGAACCGAAAGTCAGTTCTATTTTGCACGCCAAACGAAAATACGAATTTTCTGAGGGATTAACCTGTTAATCATCGTACCTGATCTGGTTGGAATGATCTGAAGAATGCAGTGTAATGAACCACCGGGAACCAACCCCATCACTTCCTAGGATTTTACGTTCAATGGTAATGAACGCATTAAAAACAGGTTTTCAGAAAACAAATCGGTTTGTAATTTTGATCAAAATATTTTCTCGTTCAAGCTCGAGTTTAGATATCATTGAATTCCATGAGTTTGTAATTCTCAATCTTTAAGGTCAATCTCTAGGATTGAGTAATATCAGGCTTAAAAGCTGATTTTTGATCTTTAAGGAGATTATCCTTTCTGGGGATCTGATTCATTAGTCTTATCCAGCTAATTTGCACGGCGTCCTCCCCGTTTTACAAGACAGATCCTCTCATGGCTAGGATAAGTCTGACCACTTGGCGACCCTGTTTTATGCTGAGGTCCGTGGATTTCCTGCTGATTTTAGAGATGGCTTTTCTAGGTTTTTCGTTAACCTACAGCTAATCTGGACGACAACTTCATGACCTAAATCAAGAAGCGCGTTTCTTTTTCGAAAGACTTTACTTCTTTTTAACTATGGAATTGATTCATCGTGTAGATCCATCTTTCTTTCAAATATGTTATAATAAATCGGGTAAAACTGTTTAGTTTAGTCCAAAGCAAAAGTATCTTCAATTATTTGTTACAGAAATATGTGACATATGTTTAAGATAACTTGGTAAATTTTCCCACACTTGGCTTTTATTTTCTTTTATTTGCCTTTTTATTGTCCTCTATTCTATTTTAAATGAATTCTAACATTTTGGTTTGTTTCTCAATTTATGTCCTTTCCGAGGTAACAATAATTTCGGTGTTAACACCTAGTTTTATCGTTCATAAATATGTATAAACATGATTTTGAGTTCATTTAATTGAAAATTTTGAAAATTTTTACTAGAAATGGGTAGTCAGTATATAAGACTAGGGCTGTTCTTTGTTATCAGAGAGCACTAGATTCTAATACAACTACTACGTTACTAGTATTTTTAATGGTAACCAAGTGTTTAGTTAAAAATTTTAAAAATCCGAAAGAATTTAACCCCTTCCCACACTTAAGATCTTGCAATGTCCTCATTTGCAAGAAATCAGTAACAATTTAAATTATTGAGGGTGATTAGCGTTGAAAAATAATTAAATTTTACCAAAATTTCCAAACATATTGGCGTTTGTTTGCTGAATGATAAATGGTGCACATCATTTGTTCATTCCGTCTGTTGGTACATCACATTTGTTTTTTCATTTCGTCGTCAAAATTAATAGCTTTTGCTGAACTTAATGACAGTCTTTGAAAATGCACTGTTTTACCCTGTTTTGTACATGAGATAAACTACAAACACATATATACATATTTTTGAAGTTGGGTTTTCACACCACATTCAAAAATTATTAAAATCTAATAAAGTTAGAAAATTATAAAAGCTATTATAATAATAAAATAAGAAATAAAAAATAAGAAATAAGAAAATTAAGAATTAGTAACATTACAATAAAATAAATAAAAATAGAAAATTACGGATGAGGAGGATGGTTCCAGTATGGGTCCCAAGCGTATCCATAGATGCTGTAAAATGCTTGGGCCGGGTCATATGTAGGATATGGTGGTCGGCTCTCTAAAGTCCAAGGAGCAAATTCGGGCATAACGGTAGGAATGTTGTTTCTACCTACGTGTGTACAATGACTTATGATTTGGCTTTGATGATACTGCCAATCTTGAAATGCTTTTTGTCTAGCCATTTCATACTCGTGTCGAGACATAAAAATTTTCATTTCCGTCATTGGATTACCCCCTCCCGGTTGACCTTGCTGTTGATCTCTCTCAACCTGTGGATGCCTGCCATCATAACGTGCTGCCACGTTGTTTCGTTTCTTTAAGACCTTAGCACCATGATAAACACGTAAATCTATTCTATCGCGGGGTTCTGGTTCTGCCATTAATAATCCCCCCGACTTCTATCCACACCGAGATATTCAGCAATTAAAGTAATAAATATACCACCTCCTATTATGCTACCACGCCTCATACCCCTAACCATAGTTAATAAATAATAACCCACAAAAAAAGGTATACTTACAGCGCTCTGTGGGTCTCGAATACACATGTGGTAAAACAAATCCTGTTCATTTACCTTTTCCTTATTCTTACCTCGTTGTGTAATCGAATTGGCTAAAAACCTATGGATTACTCTTAATTCAGCTCTATCAATATCAAGATAAGAGTATAATCCCCCCTGGAATCGGCGATGGCTAGTCATCCTACTCCATACGTCATTCGTATCAAAATTCTCATCCACCCTCCTGCCATAAACTATTAACCTCTGACAATCATAAGATGCTATGTAACGACCCTGGAATTTCCAACGTTTATTTATTAATAATTATTATTATTAATACGTATGATTAAACGAATGTACGATATTACATTTACATGTTGCCATGATTGCCCGAACTTGACTTTTAAGTGCCCGAAACGTCTTTGTGACACCCGGAACTTGCACGAATAATATTTTCAAGTATTATTTACATTCATGATTAGTTTATTAATCATTTTAATTAACTAAGGTTGTTGGTTAATTACTTGGGCTTTAATTGGTTTAACTTGTGATTTATTTGAACTTGGGCTTTGTTAGTGTAATGGACTCATGTTATTGGACTTCCAAGCCCACCCTACATTTTGTAATGGACCATTTAGCCCACTCTTGCAACTTGTAAGCACCATTTAACATGTAACTAGTTAGTTAACTTAGTAAAGAATCAAGTTACTTGTTCATTCCCATGCAAACACCCATTTTATCCAACTTTTGAAGCTTTACATGCTAGAGACCACCAAACAAAACCCTCCCCCCTTTGTGAGCTACAGCTGGCCGAAATCTTGAGGCCTTGGGAGTGCCTTTTTGTTTCATTTTATGCAATACTACTTCACTTGTATTCCCTCCCATTCAAACACACACATACTTGCAACTCTTTTTCCTCTATTTTCTCTCTTTTCTCTAGTTCTTGTAAGTAATCTTGAAGACTTTTTCTCTTCTTCTTTTCTTCTTAAAACCGAATTCATACATGTGTAATCATCATCATTCTTTGTTTGATTCATCTTTTGTTACTTGTAGTTTGCTTACTTTGTTGTTGTTACTTACTTACTAGCTTTCAAGAATCAAACTTGTTAGTTTGATTCTTCATTTTATCTTGTTAAAGCAAGAACAACAAGAACATTTACTTTCAAGTTATGTTCTACATTTGTTATTTTTTTTAAAAGCTTTATGTTCATGTGTTGATAAACCCATACTTGAAGCTCATGAAGTAAACTTTAAAGTTTACTTTCTAAAGATCAAACTTTGGTTTGAATCTTTAAAGTATGAACAACCATGAACCTTTTCTTGTTTATCGAAGTTTACTTCTTCAATTTATGCACTTTAATTTCATGTAGTTAGTTTATATGGTCAAGTACTACAAGTTAGTCTTGATCTCATATCTCTTGAACAAATTAAGTTAACCTTGGAAGTTCAAGAACACACAAACAAGTTTTCTTTAAATATAACTTTGGATGTAGACTTTTGAGTCTTGGATCTTCAAGATCAAACTAAGAACTATGTTCTACTACTTATGATCTTGATTAGTTAGTTAACTTTCAAGTTTATAGTTCATGTATGTGTTAGATCTAAGACTTTGATGTAACTTTAGTTCATCAAATTTCATACAACTCTTAAGTGAGTTGTGCTTCATGTCTTAGACTTGCACTAGGGTAATGATGGTCAAGGCTTGGTTAAGATGATGTAGATACATCAATGAGTTGTACACTTGAAGCTATATGCATCAAGGATGAGAGCCATGATGAACATCAAGCACCAAGACCACCGGAACCCTTTTAAACTCACTGTTCTGTCCAAAACCTACTGACCTGATGCTTCTGGAACATACCAGTAGACCTAGGCTGTTCTAACCTTGATTTTTAGATAGAACTTTTCGAGTAAATAACTTTTCATATAGGGCTCGTCTTAATCCGAGTTACGGTTTAGGATTTATGGCCCTCCGATCGTTACTATGTCCTTTAACGTTGTGCAGAAATTTCTGACCTACTCGCACTTAGACCGCCACCACGGTCAAACCAAGACGAGTTTGCTTCTGTAAATTTTACCACACTTAAGGGACTCATAGATGGAGCCATGGCCACTGGTCTCACCTTAATTCAGTAAGGGTAGAGGCCGTGGTGACTGACTGAAGTCAGACTTTGTTGAAAACTACTTTCATAAACGAAACTTACTTTACGCCTTTTGTTTGATGATGAATGATGATGACCCTTAAGACCTTAATTACATACTTTTAAACCTATTAAGATGATTTACTGACTTAGTACTATTTGACTTAGGTTAAGGACTTCGGACCATTTACTTGCACACCTTTCCCGATTACTACTTTACCGCTACATATCATTGTGAGTTATAGCATTCCCTTTTTACTTAAACTTATTTTGGGAACTGAGAATACATGCGGATTTTATGTTTTACATACTAGGCACGAGTACTTAAACTTTATATATGTGTGGGTTATATAACGGCAAAAACATTCCCTTTAGCTCGGTAACGTTTAATCATTGGTTTATGAACCGGTGAACGCGAATCTTAGATATGGATCCATAGGGTTTGACATCCCCACTCGGGCTAGTCGCGCTAGCAGTCAACGAGTGTTTAATACTTCGTAAACATACGCACTCGCCAAGTGTACTTTCAGGGGGTATTATAAACGTTAAGTTAGTTACCAAGTGCCCACGGTTAACATATACTTTATCATACTGTTTTGAAACGCTCTTTGTAGCACTGAAATCTCGTGGCCTACCTTACATACTATTATACTTAAACTATAGCTCACCAACCGTTGTGTTGACATTTTTAAGCATGTATTTCTCAGATGCTTGAGGTTGCTTCCGCTGTCTTACTTGTCGTGCTGTAGAACCCGCTGCTTAGAGTTGTTATCGCATGACTACTTATCTTGCATTCAAACTTATTTACTTTTGAAACTATGTTATGTAACGACCTTTAGGGTCACGTACACTTATTTATTTTCTTCTACTTAGTGAAGCATGCTTTTGAAATGTAAAACATTTGATGTCGGTTATGACATCACATTTTTATCGTGAATGCAACTTCTATAATTACAGCATATAGTACTTAACCTTGTAATGATCCTGTTGTTGATGATTTGTACACGATGGTTTTGTATGGGGCATCACATGCTAGCTCCTCGGGCGTATATATACGTAAAGCCCGAGCCATATCTAGTAAAGACATATGGCGCATCTCCCCTCCTAATAAAAATCTAAGAAAACTACGATTGGTTAAAGTATCTACCCGATCATTTATTTCAATAGTACATAATAACTCTATACACCATTCTCTATACACAGGTCTACGCATGTTGAATAAACGTACCAAATCACTAAAAGTAGAATTACCATACCTTTGAGTAAGTAATTCCCTGATTGGCTCGGCCAATTCCACTACCTCTAATGGTTCCCAATCTATAACTCTGGGTACCTCAACATTATTAGACACAAGGTTGTGCAGGTTCTTTTGAAATTTTGGATAGTCTATCCAATATCTATCAAATCTCAAATTCAGATGTAAATCTGCCTCATGAATGTTTGAATATGAAACAATTGGGTGAGGCATATCTTGTCGGTATTGGTTATTAATTTCCTGTTGATCTGCATCTGCCGGAGGAGCATTGCGAGCCTGGGATGAAGATTCACCCCTTTCAGTCTGTGAGATAGTATTCTTAGTGATATGCTTTAGCCCACTCATAAGATAGTCGGACTAATTGGTTTTCCATAGCTACATAGGCGTAACCTCGAGCATTTAACGTTTTTTTCTTCTAAACATATGAACGGTCCATCTCTGCATAAAGTAACAAATTCGGTATTTGAATAGGTTTGATTATTTGAACATTTACCTTCGTGTGACCATTTTCCGCATTTGTGACATCTTTCAAGGTGTCGTGCTCTTCTTTTCGCTGCAGATTTTGATTTTCCTTTACCAAACTGTAACTTATTATTTTCGTTTCTGGATTCTTTTCTTACTCCGTCCAATTTACCTCTGATTAATGATACTATTTCACTTGGAAGTGTGTCATTATTACATTTAGTGATCAAAGCGTGTAGCATTAGACCATGGTTTAATTCACAAGAAGTCTTCATCTCGTAAAACCTAAAAAAAATAAAAATTCAGAATGGGGGGAGAAGACTAGTTCTTTAGGGTCTGCTAGGGAAAGACCATTCGGGTTCCATTTTCGAGAACTACACGAAAATAGAAAATCTAACTCTAACAAAAATACATATTATCCTTTAAAGACTTGATTCTCCCCACACTTAGTTAGATGTGGTGTCGAAATTGTGATTAACTTCGTTGTCAACTTCCATTGGACTATCTATGTAATGTTTAACTCTGTGACCATTAACCTTAAATTCAATCCCATTTGAATTTATTAATTCTACTGTTCCGTATGGGAAAACTCTTTTGACTATGAATGGTCCAGACCATCTTGATTTCAATTTTCCAGGAAATAGCTTGAATCGTGAATTGAAAAGAAGAACTCTGTCTCCTTCTTTAAATTCTTTTGAACTTCCGATTCTTTTATCATGCCATTTCTTCATTCTTTCCTTATAGATTAACGAATTTTCGTATGCTTCATGTCTTAATTCTTCTAATTCGTTTAGTTGACTTAATCGTAGACGTCCAGCTTCATGTAAATCAAGATTACATGTCTTCAAAGCCCAAAATGCTTTATGTTCAATTTCTACTGGAAGATGACATGCTTTTCTGTAAACGAGTTTAAAAGGTGTGGTTCCAATTGGAGTTTTGTAGGCTGTTCTAAAATCCCAGAGTGCATCCTCCAATTTTATGGACCATTCCTTCGAATTTGATCCTACGGTTTTCTCTAGAATACGTTTTAAAGCTCCACTTATCTGTGGATGATATGCGGTGGAGATTTTATGAGTTACTCCATATCTTTTTAGAACTTTCTCAAGTTGGTTATTACATAAATGAGTTCCCCGATCACTTATTAAAGCTTTCGGTGTTCCAAACCTTGCAAAAAGACGTTTTAAAAAGTTGACTACAACTCGTGCATCGTTAGTTGGGTGAGCTTGTGCTTCCGCCCATTTAGATACATAATCAATGGCTACGAGAATATATAGATTATTATGAGATTTTGGAAATGGACCCATAAAGTCAATACCCCAAATGTCAAATACTTCACATACTTGAATGACATTTTGTGGCATTTCATCACGTTGACTTATTTTTCCGGCCCTTTGACAAGCATCACAGGATTTTCAAAGAAGGTGTGCGTCTTTGAAAATTGTAGGCCAATAGAATCCAGCATCGTAAACTTTTCTTGCTGTAAGTTGAGGCCCATAATGCCCTCCTGTTGGTCCTGTGCGACAATGGTTTAAGATTTTACTAGCTTCATCTCCGAATACACATCGGCGTATTATTCCATCGGGACAACTTTTAAACAAATGTGGATCTTCCCAGAAATAGTGTTTTATATCACTAAAGAATTTCTTTCGTTTTTGGTACGATAATCCTTTTTCAAGGAATCCACATACTAAGTAGTTTGCATAGTCTGCAAACCATGGAATTTCATTATAATCTATCTTCAATAGATATTCATCAGGAAAGTTGTCTTGTATGGCCGATTCATTTAGAACTTCTAATTCAGGATTTTCAAGACGAGAAAGATGATCAGCTGCGAGATTTTCTGCTCCCTTTTTATCTCGGATTTCAATATCGAACTCTTGTAAGAGTAAGATCCAACGGATTAATCTTGGTTTAGCATCTTGTTTCGAAAATAGGTATCTAAGAGCAGAATGGTCGGTATAGACCACCGTTTTAGCTAGAACGAGATATGATCGAAATTTGTCAAAAGCAAAGACAATAGCAAGGAGTTCTTTTTCAGTAGTTGTGTAATTTTTTTATACTCCTTGTAACGTTTTACTAGCATAATATATAGGTTGAAATCGTTTTTCAATCCTTTGTCCTAAAACGGCTCCCATTGCAAAATCACTTGCATCGCACATTAGTTCAAATGGTAGATTCTAATTTGGAGTTATCATGATCGGCGCATTAGTGAGTTTTCTTTAAGAATATTAAAAGATTTGATGCATTCATCTGAAAATATGAATGGAGCATCCTTTTCTAGGAGTTTATTCATAGGAGTGGCAATTTTAGAAAAATCTTTTATGAAACGTCGGTAAAAACCGGCATGCCCTAGAAAACTCCTAACTCCTCTAACATTGGTGGGATGTGGAAGTTTAGCAATTACATCTACTTTAGCTCTATCCACTTCAATTCCTTCTTTTGAAATTTTATGACCAAGAACGATGCCTTCTTTAACCATGAAATGGCATTTCTCCCAATTAAGAACTAGATTTGATTGTTCACATCTAATAAGCATTCGTTCAAGATTAACTAGACATGTTTCAAAAGTATCACCGAAGACTGAAAAGTCATCCATGAAAACTTCCATGCATTCTTCTATCATGTCGTGAAAAATTGCCATCATGCACCTTTGAAAGGTTGCAGGGGCATTGCAAAGTCCAAATGGCATGCGTTTGTAAGCAAAAGTACCATAAGGACACGTGAATGTGGTTTTCTCTTGATCCTCGGGTGATATTAGAATCTGAAAGTATCCGGAAAAACCGTCAAGAAAACAATAGTAACTGTTTCCGGCTAATCTTTCCAACATTTGATCAATGAAAGGTAAGGGAGAGTGATCTTTTCTGATGGCGTCATTTAATTTTCTATAATCTATACAAACACGCCATCCTGTTACAGTCCTAGTAGGAATAAGCTCATTTTTCTCATTTGTAATGACAGTCATGCTACCCTTTTTAGGCACGCATTGAACTGGGCTTACCCATGGACTATCAGAGATTGGATAAATTAAACCTGCATCAAGCAGTTTAATAATTTCTTTCTTAACAACTTCTTGCATATTAGGATTTAGTCTTCTTTGACGTTGCACATATGTTTTATGACCTTCTTCCATAAGGATTTTATGTGTGCAATACGAAGGACTTATTCCTTTAATGTCATGAATCTTCCATGCAATAGCTGGTTTATGAGCTTTTAACACAGAAATGAGTTGAGATTTTTCATTTTCAGTAAGAGAAGACGATATTATTACAGGTAATTCAGATTCACCATGTAAATAAGCATATTCCAAATGGTTTGGAAGTGGCTTTAACTCTAATGTCGGAGGTTCTTCTATCGATGATTTATATCGATATCTGTCTTCTTCTTTTAGCATTTGAATTTCTTCTGTTGTTGGTTCATATCCATTAGCCATAAGTGTAGCTAACATTTCAGTTTCATCAATTGGTTCAGTTCCTTCTCCTAAAGAACATTCTCCTGTTCCTTGTAATTCTGAAAATTCTTCTAATAATTCTGCATGTGATTCTATAGTTTGAATATAATAACATGTATCATCTGCAGATTGCGGTTGTTGCATTGCTCTATCAACTGAAAAGGTAACACTATCGTCCTCTATACTTAGGGTCAGTTTCTTACCGAACACGTCTATCATTGCTTTAGCCGTGTTTAAGAATGGTCTTCCTAATATGAGAGGAACTTGAGAATCTTCTTCCATGTCCAGAACAACAAAATCTACTGGAAATACTAAAGTACCAACTTTAACTAGCATGTTTTCCATTATCCCTCTAGGATATTTTATTGATCGATCGGCTAGTTGTATGCTTATTCTTGTTGGTTTCAATTCTCCAAGGTCTAGTTTAGTGTATAATGAATACGGCATCAGATTTATACTAGCACCTAAGTCTGCCAATGCTTCTATTGAACTAAGACTACCCAGAAAACATGGAATTGTGAAACTTCCTGGATCTGATAATTTTCCTGGTATCTTATTCAACAGCACTGCAGAATAATTAGCATTCAAGTAACAGCCGAGAGTTCTTCCATTTTCTTTCTATTCGTGATTAGATCTTTCAGAAATTTAGCATATATAGGCATTCCTGAAATCACATCAATGAAAGGAAGATTTACATTTATCTGTTTAAACATATCCAAGAATTTGGATTGCTCGGCTTCAAGTCTCTCTTTTCTCATTTTACTCGGGTAAGGAAGTGGTGGTTGGTATGGTTTAACATAAGGTTTAGCTTTAACTGTGTTATCTTCATTAACCTTTTCAACTACCGGTTCTTTTTCCTTATCTTGTTCAGGTTGTGGTTCTTGTTGAGTAGGAATAGCTTCATCAGAAATTACAGGTATTTCAGGTGGTTTAAGTATAATACCACTTCTTGTGGTAATGGCTTTAGCTGTTTCATTTCGGGGGTTAGCATTTGTATCACTAGGTAGACTTCCCGGTTTTCTTTCACCTATTAACCTTGCTAGGTTACTTACTTCTTGTTCCAAATTTTGAATAGAAGCTTGTTGATTTCTAAATGCTTGAGCATTTTGTTCATTGGTTTGTTTCTGAGATGTGAAAAACTGTGTTTGAGATTCAACTAGCTTCGTCATCATATCTTCTAAATTTGGCTTTTTATCATCGGTTTGTGGTGGTTTGTTTTGAAAATTAGGTCTTTGCTGATTGTAAGTATTATTGGATACTTGTTGATTGCTAGGACCTTGTTGGTTGTTGTATGGAACATTTCGATTATAATTCTGGTTTTGATTGTAAATTGGTCTTGGCGGTTGATAATTATTCTGATAATTATTTCCAGGCCATTGGTTTATGTATGAAACATTCTCTCTTTGTTCCATTGTTAGTTCAATACTGAGACAATCTTTTGTCAAATGTGGTCCTCCACACTGCTCACAACTAATTCGTATTGAGTGAATATCCTTAGTCATCTTTTCCATTCGTCTCTCGACAGCATCTATCTTTGCGGAAATGGAATCTAAGTCATGGCTAGAATCGGCTCTAGCTGCTTTAGATGATCTAACGATATCTTTTTCTTGGTGCCACTCATGTGAGTGGGAAGCAGTGTTATCAATAATTTTATAAGCATCAGTTTCTGTTTTCTTCATAATAGAACCACCAGCTGCTATATCTATGTCTTTCCTTGTAGTGATGTTGCATCCTTGGTAGAATATTTGTACTATTTGACAAGTGTCTAAACCATGTTGCGGACATCCTCTTAATAACTTTCCAAATCTTGTCCATGCCTCATATAGAGTTTCATTTGGCTTCTGTGTGAACGTAACAATTTCTCCTTGAAGTCTTACGGCTTTAAATGCCGGAAAGAATTGTTTAAGAAAATTTTCAACTAAAACGTCCCATGTATCAATCGCCCCTTCAGGTAACGATTCTAACCAATCTTTGGCTTCTCCTTTTAAAGTCCAGGGAAATAACATGAGATATATCTGTTCATCCTCAACTTCTCTTATTTTAAATAGAGTGCAGATCCTATTAAAGGTACGAAGATGTTCATTTGGATCTTCCTTCGGCGCACCACTAAATTGGCATTGATTAGTCACCATGTGTAGAATTTGTCCTTTGATTTCATAATCTGGCGCATTAATGTCAGGTTGAGTAATTGCGTGACCTTGGCCAGTGCGTTTAGCTCGCATTCGGTCTTCCATACTTAGAGGTTCCAGATTCTCCATGATTGATTTTGTTGGATCTGAATCACTAGAGGATTCTGATTTAATGGTTGGTTCCTCAACAATCTCTGTTTGAATGATTGGTGGTTCCGGAGAAAAGATTAATGGTTCAGGATCTATGAATTGTCCCTGAATATTCTCGGATTCTCAATTGTGAGGTCGGGTTCAAAAAATGGATTATCGGAAATTTGAATTGGAGTAGTTGGTCGACTGGATGACGATTCTAAAGAAAAATCAACAGTGACAATATTTGCTAGATGTCTTGATCGAGTTACAGGTGGTGAACGTACAAAAGGTGGTGAACGTTTTGCTCGGTGCATTCACTGAATATCCTATTAGTTATAAAAATAAGAAAAATTATATAAGTTATCAAATTAATAGACTTTTCTGATTTTTCCCACGTTTCGAATAGCCAAAAGATGCAGCAGAGGGGCAGGATTCGTTTGGTCTCAATATAATTGAGTACTGTTTGGCTCCAATAACCCGGTCCACGTACAAATCCAACTATTACTACGAACCAGAAAATTTTAATGTCTATCAATTTAACCACTTAAAATAAATTTTTGTAATTTAAAGAAATTTTAGAGAAGAAGATAGAAAATTCTATGTCCTAAAACTAGAATGGCGAGAAATAAGAGAGAAAAAGAGTGCGTCGAAAAACGTCAAAAAAATAAAAAGTCGAAAAATAATAGGCGTCGAAAAATAAAAATAAGAAAGTAGCGCGTCTAAATTTAAAAAGGAACTAAAAATTAAAAATTAAAAGTTGCGTCTAAAAATATTAAAGCTTAAAAGAAATACTATATCCCAAATGACAATAACTTAAAAAGGAACTAAAACTTAAAAAGGCGTCGCAAAATTCTAAAGCACCTAAATCTTAGTCTAAAGAAAAAGCACTTAAGGGATTTTACGGCAAAGCCTAAAAATCTAGAAGTAAAAATAACTATGGCAAAAACTATGACTTAAAACTAAATACGAGCGAAAAATACAAAAATTACGCTAATTAGGGTTAATAATAATTATTATTATTAATAAAACCCTAAACTATAATTAATGCGTACTATGTTGACCTGTCAGAGGACCTCCGCGAGTGCGGTTAGTCCCAGTTCAAAAGCTCCGCGAGTCGCGGAGGGTTCAATTTCAGTTCAGAAGGGTTCGATTTCTATAGGTTCAGTTTTTTTTCTTTTTTTTAAAACTTATATTTTTATAAAAAGAACTTGATAAAAACTTTTTTTTTTTTAAATATAGCGTTGTGCTTTCGGCGTTTATGTTCCCCGGCAGCGGCGCCAAAAATACTTGATGTTATGCGAGGCGTATATGAAATAGCTTATATTTTACTAGGAAATACTGTTAAATATGATACAATTTTACACAAGATATTTATTTATTTATAGAATGGATATACCTAAACCTTGCTACAACACTTATAGGCAGTGTACCTAATCGTACAGTAGTGTAGGTTTTAGTAAGTCCGGTTCGTTCCACAGGGAAATCTTTAAACAAGCTTAACGCTATATTAGTTTTAATCTTATAAAAATACAAATATATATATAAGTAATATTATTATTATAAAGGGGGGTTTTTACCGTTTAATGACCGGTTTGTCGATTTCAAAACTTTTAGTCGCAGTTAAAACCTAATGTAAAAATATTAAATAATAAATAAAAGACTTAATTTAAAGCGTAAAATAAATAACGATAATGAAATTGCGATAAATAAAATTGCGATAAAATAAACTTGTGATAATTAAAGAGTACGATAATTAAAAGTGCAATTAAATATGAAAATAAAGGAATTATATATGAAATAAAAGAATTATGCTTATTTAAACTTCCGTAATCATGATGTTTGACGTGTTGATTTTAGTTTATTCCTATGGGTTAATTGTTCTTTGTCCTGGATTATTCAATATGTCCGTATGGTTTTTGTCCATAACAGTCCATCAGTCATAAATATAAAGTGCGAGTGTCCTCGTCAAATTATCCTTATACCCGAAGTTAAATATTTCAACTAATTGGGGACTTAAACTGTAACAAGGTCTTAATACTTTGTTTAATAATTACATCAGGATATCGACTGCGTGTAATCCAAGGTTTTAATACTTTGTTATCAATTATGCCAAGTGTCCTTGTACATAATTTCACCCCTGTTTTAATAATTCCATAGACTATTAATCCATTCCCGTATCCGGTTAAATGAACGATTATTCGTACATATAAATATCCCGCCCATCGTGTTCGATCGAGTGTATATGGTTATTTATAGGGACGTCCAATTGTAAATCTTTATATTAAAATTAACAAACTATCATTTAGTTAAACAAATATAAAGCCCATTAATAGCCCATAGTCTAATTTCCACAAGTGTTGTTCTTTTGTCCAAACCCCAATTATGGTACAAAGCCCAATTACCCAATTTTAATATTTTTAGTCAAACATCACGATTACTTCGGCATTAAATAAGCATAATAATAACTTAGCTACGACACATTAATGAAAATAACATAAACGTAACTTACAGTGGGTGTTATTAGCGTAGTGGTACACGGACAGAGTTTCGACTTACAAAAACTTAAAACATTTGACTAATCGATCCTTATTATTATCACTAACTTAAAATTAAAATTACAAATTGAGATTACGATTTGGAGTGATACTTGATACATAAAAATGGGGAAATAAAAATATCTATAAAATATAAAAGGTATATATAAATCGTCGAAATGCATTTTCTTTTATAGGCAGAGAGTGCTCCGCGAGTGCGGCCTTTTTGGGCTTTCAAACTCCGCGAGTGCGGAGGTCGTGATTCCAGCTCATCCAAGTTTGGATCTTAGTCTGCCGACGGATTTTATTATAAATATAATATAAATATATAATTTATATAATTAATTATATATTATATTATATTTATATACATAATTAATTTATAATTTCCGATCCGTTGAGTCGTACGTTGAAAGCTGGTTCATGTCTCGGTTCCGGATTTTCGAACGTCCTTTCGTATAAATTAATATCTTGTACTTTGCATTTTGCGGCTTGTACTCTTGTAATTTTGAGACGTTTCTCATCAATAATTGGAACCACTTTGATTGTACTTTGTACTTTTGAGCTTTTTGGTCGTTTGCGTCTTCAATTCATCGCATCTGTCTTTTGTCTTCACCTTTTATTATTTAAACGAATATCACTAGTAAATAGAACAATTGCAACTAAAAGCTTGTCTTTCTTGAGGGATAATGCTATGAAATATATGTTCGTTTTTAGCATTATCAGTCCTCATGACTCAATCTTACCCAAGAACACCCAAAATCACCAATTATGAGTTTTATGTTCATCACTAACTCAAACCCTAACCCTTAAACAAATTAAAATAAGGAAATCAAGATTAGAGTATACCACCACAATCACAACGTAGCTATAGAGGAGATGAACAACTTTATAACTCGAGCCTAAGACCCGAAACTAGCTCCTTCTTCCTTTACTTGAGCTTTCTCACACCAAGAATCACTCTCTCTCTCTAAAATTGAAGTGGATAGGATAAGGTTGTTGGAATTGGAGTGAATGACACCCCAAGATCTGACCTACTGGTCTTAAACTCGTTCACAAGTGAAATTACCAAAGAGTCCTTCAAAATATCTGTTTAAAAGAAACAGGAACCCGGCTACAGTGTAAGTGCGCCACGCGCACCCTTAAGTGTGCGCTGAGCACACAATGCTCAGATTAGACTATGACTTCTGTTTAATTACACCATGTCACCCACACTTCATGTACTCTATTTACGCCTCTGTACAATAAATATTAGGGTCTTACATGCAGTCAACGATTAACCGGGTAAGCTGTTTTGTTT
Source organism: Rutidosis leptorrhynchoides (assembly GCF_046630445.1). Classification (NCBI taxonomy): domain Eukaryota; kingdom Viridiplantae; phylum Streptophyta; class Magnoliopsida; order Asterales; family Asteraceae; genus Rutidosis; species Rutidosis leptorrhynchoides. The sequence goes on from NC_092336.1 coordinate 173,153,415, forward strand.
CAAAGACCCCATCGTTGCTCAATTTCCATACCCATTTGTCGCGCTCTTGTTGATTTAATGTTAGTTACCTTGTTAGCTAGATTTTGTAATTCTCTAAGTACCAGCCCCGTAGGTTCTTTATTCCATGACTAGATTCCAGTTGCACCATGTTCTGACATTTGCAACCTTCCACTAATTAAGGCATTCCCATTGGATACCAATCAGAATAATCTGTTATACCTTTCTGCAAGACTTAATTTTCCTAGCTACAAATCCTTTCAAAACTTTGTGTTGCTTCTGCTTCCAATGACCTTTACGATTGATGTTGAAATTTGACGCTGAGCTTATTTATTAAGTCTCCCTAGCTATCATGACCTAATTTCTATCTACAAGTTTCAACAGAAAGTGTGTTATCTCGCGCAAGCACGCGCGCGCACACACACACCCTATATATATTCTTTTAATTACACATACCTAAAATGAATTATTTTCGATGTGAAACCTCCACCACCATTTTGCAATCAGCGAAAGGTTTTTTCCTTCTAAAGACCCAATGTTTAACCCCCTCGTCATATAATGATAAAACTAAATCCCATTTGACTCGTTCCATTTTGAAATCATCACCCGCCCCGCCCCCAATAAAAGATTATCTCATACCTTCCAATTTGTTGATGACAAAAGTGGAAGCGAGAAATAATACAACGGGAGGCTACTTAGTACCAATTTTACTAGAGTTAAGCGACCACCTATTGACAATGTCTCAACTTTCTAACTTGAGAGTTTTTTTGTTGAACTTCTCAATTACCGAGACCCAATCTTTTACACGTTTTAATTTAGACCCAACTGTAAGCCACAAATAGTTTGAAGGAAGATCTCCCTATTAGTCAATATATTGTACTTGTTTAAATGTTGTACACACATATATTATATCCGTACATATGTAATACATATGATAGAAGTAGTCTAGAATAATCCCACCTTATGTGGAGTGTTAGTTAGTCAAAGGTCTCCCACAAAGTGTGGAGTCTTAGTTAGATGGACAACCTATATATACTCATGTGTAATGTACTTTGCAAAATCAATAAGCATACGAGTTTATCCAATTTACATGGTATCAGATTTATAACCCGATCCTTCACTTTCACCATTCGTTTCTTTCTTTCTTCTTCTAATCAGCAATTCAACTGGCAGATCAAACCAAGTTTCACCCTGCAATATTCGTCCACAACATCAAAACTCTCATCCCAATAACCCTCAAAATCAACAAAAGTCACTATTCGTTGTGGACCGAACTCTTTGAAATACACTGCCGAGCTTTTGGTGTAATCGACCGCATCATCACCCCTTCACCACCTGCAGACCCCGCCACAGTTTCCACTCCACCACCACAAATTGATACTCAACTATGGGCTCGCTTGGACGTCGTTGTTCTACAATGGATATACGGCACTATCTCTCACGATCTTCTCCTCACAATCCTTCAGAAATGTGCCACAGCCAAACAAGCTTGGGACTGTCTCAAAAGTATTTTTCACGACAAAGAAAGCTCTCGCGTTGTTCACCTTCGCACCTTGTTTTCCAACATTCGATTGGAGAACTTTGCTGATGTTTCTTCTTACTGCCAAGAGTTGAAATCTATTGCTGATCGATTATCCAATGTTGGTCCCAAAGTTGAAGAAAATAATTTTGTTTTGCAATTGGTAACCGGTCTGAGCGACAACTATGAGAGCATTGCTACTCTTATCAGCCATACTAAACCCCTACCCTGTGACGACCCGGAGATTTCCGATCAAATTTAAACTTAATTCTTATTTAATTTTGACACGATAAGCAAAGTCTGTAATATTGAGTCTCAAAATTTTAAATTTGTTTTATGAAATCATTTGACTTCGACTAATCCCGACGACTCACGATACGATTGCTTGTAAATAGATATGCATATATATATATATATATATATATATATATATATATATATATATATATATATATATATATATATATATATATATATATATATATATAATATGAAATATTATATATTGAAATTGTTAGAATTAATTATGTAAAATAATAATAATATATAATAATTATCTATATATATAGAATATATATAGGATTTCAAAGTTATTTAGTAAACAACGATAACGCTCAATTGTCATTCGATTGATAGCAAACAAGTGAAAAAGGAACTTATATGATTTTAAAAATAAACGTAAGTTCGTAGATATATTATGTAAATATTAGGTTCGTTAGAAATTCATTTATTTTCCTAATCTGAGATTTAAGACTCCGTAAAATAAAATGAAGTGTGTAATGATTTAATGCTTAAATTATGAAAAGTGATCTAGTAAAGGTTTTTCCTCTCTTTCCTTGAAATCCCACGACTCACACACACAACATAATACGCTTAATTTTTTTATTAAAGATAAAAACTAGTATCTTCCATATACTATGCATTTATGCATGTGATCCCTCTTTTTCCTCCTCATTTGTCGCCACTTTTACACACATGCACATCCATCATAATTGTTTAAGACTTACACTTTCAATCATATTATTTCTCATTAATAGATACATGCATACATGTACCTCTAAACTCTTGCTAACCTCCAATCTATATTCATTCATGTTCGTACACATCAATTATGGACAAATTATTGAGTATTTGTTTCAACTCCCCCCACTATCATTATATATAATCCATATAGATAAAGTTACGAGTAATCAAACAAATTCAGTTATCTATTCCTTTCTTCAACTTACATATATGATATATTATATATATATATATATATATATATATATATATATATATATATATATATAGATACAATACATAGATATATGGAATTCACACACCAAAGTTGTTCTCATTTTCCTTAATGAACAACCAACACGACTATCGTATTACTACTACCACATATCCTTCACCTCCCTTTATATATATATACCTACATGACATCCTCATCAAACGAAACCATCCAGAACACAAAGAACTTCACCGTTACAATCATGAACCATCGGGAACCAACCCCATCACTACTGCTGTTTTCTTCTTCGATCCACAACCATATCACCACCTTGAGTCCATATCGTTCTCTTCGATCATCACGTACAACAACCTGTAAATCTACCACCACTCCCTACCACTGCAAACAACCACCTTTAATTTCTCTCTCTCGTGTTCATGATCTCCATGAACACCACACAAACCTACACCATCACCTCACCCACGACCGCCACCCTCCTCCACTCATGACCACCACCAACACCGAATACCACCATCACCTTTCAAACTCCTTTGAACCACCAGGATCATAACCCGCTCTCTCTCTCTCTCTCTCCCTCTCTCTCCAAATTTTTCCTTCAAACTATCAAACCCACGAAAGCTAGCTATTGCAATTTATGATTTCCTGTCTTCTGTTCTATTCATAACCACCAATATCATCATTATTTATGAAGGAAAACCGAAGCCTTACCACCGCTCTTAAATACATAAAAGTATCCACTTGATTGTATTGAAGATATTTTAAATTGAATTATATTAGATGGCCGACACTTTGTGGTGCGTTTTGTTACTTTAAATAAAAAAAACAAAGAGGGAAAATGATAAAGAAAAATGGAAAGGGGACATCATGGGGGCGGTATCATTAAATTCTTATTATATATTGAACGATCCTTATCCCCGTTAAACTAACCTATGTATTTCCTACTTGGGCCGTGATTGATTTAGGAATTGTTTAGTGAGCTGTGTTCCTCCTTCTAAAACTAGGCCTAGATGTTATTTTCTGTTGTGGGCTACTGTAACCAGTTGGGCCGAAGTATAACTGGGCCTGACCACTATCGATAATCATAGGAAGTTACTACTAATCGAGTACCACCACCACTGCAGCTGGTTTCTGTTTCAAACCACCACCACAAACCACAGCCAACCGCCACCAATTTGAACCTCAAACACCCATCGTTGCTATTACTTTATTCTGTTTTTCTGCTACTCGTTAATTTTCTGGTTCTATTACTATACCGACAACGATGATGAGATGATGAGAAGTAATGAAAAGATGATGATTAGTATGAACGAGTTAATGATGTTATGATCATGGTTCGTACTGCTATTCGATGTTATAATGTACCTCTGGATGAAATTAGTTCTAGGATGAAGAAGGAGATTATGTTATGTTAGTTAAGAAGATTGAATCTGTGATTTAAAACATAAAACATGTTAAGTAGAATTAAGTTTGAATATATATTAGAGAAACAGAATAGATGAGATGGTTGGGCGTGTTGTGTTTAATTGAGAGGTCACGGGTTCGAGCCTGGTTTGAGACATATTTTTTTTTTAAGGAAAAGCTTTTAAAGTTAGCCCTCTTTTATTATTATTATTATTATTATTATTATTATTATTATTATTATTATTATTATTATTATTATTTTTTTTTTTAATAAATATTAGTATTATTATATTTAGTAAAATCATTATTTTATTAGTTAGTAGTATTATTATCATTATAATTATTAATATAAATATTAGTATTATTATTATTAGTAAAATTACTATTATTAATGAAAGTATATTTTTATTAAAATTATCATTTTTACAAGTATTACCATTACAAATATTATTTTAATATTATTATCATTATTATTATTTTTAACATTATTATTATTATTGTTATTATTATTATAATTATTATTATTAGTATTATCATTATTATCATAAAAAGATACAACTGTTATAATTCAGTAGGCTTATAACTAATTTTGACCTAAGCCTATACAATCCTTAAATATGAGAGAGTAGTAATGGAAGAGAGAGAGAGTATATTTCTTATATGTAAGAAAATGGTGTGTATATGTGTGTTCATTATCCACATATATATAGTACAAATTTTACTATCCATATTTGACTAATTACCATCCATATTTTACTACTAAATTTACAACACTCCCCCTTGGATGGTAATTTTTTTTTTTTAAAGAGCAATTAATACTGCCTCGTTAAAAACCTTGCTAAAGAAAACCCAGTGGGATAAAACTTTAGCTAAGGGAAAAAGAGTACAGCATAGAGTTGACTCCCCCTCAAGTAGACAACGCTGAGTCGTCACATCTTTTGAACTTGCCTCATGCCAATATTGTGAATGTATGTTTTGAAAAACAGCGATTGACAGTGCTTTGGTATAAAGATCAACAGAGTTGTTGATTGAACGTATCTCATTTTAATCTGGTTGTCTTTTACGAGATCTTGAGTATATGAGAAGAATCTGAGGTTTTCATCTGAAACTGTATCATCTAAATCTTTTATGTACAAGTTTGGTCCACGTGATTTGTCTACAGTCTCCTTCATGGTTTGTTCAAACTGTTGTTTCAATTCCTATTCCCTTTCAGTCTTTTTCTGAGCCTTACTAATATACCATTCTTTTCCATCAAACTTATGACCGTTGAGACTGTTTATAACTTTAGCGCCTCGTCAGCATTTATGTTTTGTTCTGTCATTTTTTGATACTCTTCTTTCATTTGTACTATGTAAGCTGTATTATCTTCATAGATAGTTGTTAGGCTTTTATAGCGTTCTAGTCCACAAGAATCAATAATGATTTGTATCATTGATCTTAACTAAAATCATTCCCGAGTAGCTTCATGTAATGCAATCACTTCGGCATGATTTGATGATGTTGCAACAAGTGTTTGTTTTGAGAACGTCATGATATTGCGGTGCCTCCATTTAGGAATACATATCCAGTTTGAGATTTAGCTTTATGTAGATCGGATAAATAATCTGCATCTGTATAACCAAACAAATCTTGTTTCGAGTTGTTAGAATAAAATAATTATAAATCAGTAGTTCCCCGAAGGTATCAAACTATTTGTTTGATCCCATTCCAATGTCTTTTGGTAGGGGCTGAGCTGAACCTTGTCAACAAATTAACTGCAAAAGAAATGTCAGATCTTGTATAATCTATAAGATACATAAGAACCTCAATTGCACTAAAATATAGAACTTCCGATCTGTTAAAATTTTCATGATCTTCGCAGGGATGAAATAGATCAGTGTCAATATTGAGTGATCTAACAACAATGAGTTTGTCTTTAAAAAAAATGTTTTAAAATCTTTTCGGTATAAGTTGTTTGATGTACAAGTAAACCATTAGGCATATGCTCAATTTGCAATCCAAGGTAATACTTGGTTTTTTCAAGATCTTTCATTTCAAAATAATTCTTTAGAAGTTGAATGATTTCATAGATCTCTTTATTTGTTCATATGATGTTAAGAACATTGACATAAACAACTACGATCTCATATCCGAACATTGTTTTTATAAAACATACGTGCAAAATAAGTTTATATTTATACCCTTTTTTTTATCAAGTAGTCATTTAATCGGTTATACCACATACGTCCTGTTTGTATAAACCCACTTAGAAATCTTTGTGATTTAATGGAATATATTCCCTTGGGTTTTACATTAGATGCTTATGATACCTTAACCCTTTAGGTATATTCATATATATCACTATTAAGTGATCCATACAGATAAGTAGTAACAACATTCATGAGATGCATTTAAATAACTACCAGGTTGATTAAGTATCTAATAAGTAATTGTATCCATTACAGGAGGATAATTTTTCCTCCTAATTCATTTCTGGTCTTTGTGGGAAATATTGAGTTACAAGTCTAGTTTTGCCTTGTAACTTCATTTGCACATTTCTTTTCGGATAAAAATTCATTTGTATCCCATACGTTTCACATCTTTAAAAGTGATAACGATTGATCCGAAAACTTTTCTTTTATCGAGCGATTCTAATTCAGCTTTTATTGCTCCTTTCCATTGAGCTCAATCATGTCCATTTTGTATATTCAATGACAGATTTTAGTTCCAGATCATCATCTTTATTCATGATGTCATTGTAACATTATATGAAAATATCTCATAGAGATTTTAGTTTCATTTCGGTTCCATAATATTGCATAATTTATCGCAATTTTAGTATTTACATTTATCAATATCCTCTGCAGAAGGAATATTGATTTGTGGTTCTTCTTGAACACTTTCTCTTACCTCATTATCAGCTGATTTTCTTTTTCGAGGATTTTTATCTTCGGAACCAATTGATCTTCCACGTTTGATGCGTGGCAAAGACTCAACAGTGACATTATTGCCAGCTTTTGGAATTTCAGTTCTAGCTGGAGCATTTATCGCTGGTATATATGATTTAGTCACTTTTTTATATCTGTAAATGCATAAAGTAATTAATTTGCAAGTTCTTGCATATGCATTATTTTTGAACTTTCGTTTCACATTCTTTTGTGCGAGTTCAATATACCTTAATTGATGTTCGCATCATGAAGCATCATTTTATTTTTTATTTTTATTTCTCCCCCTAATCTAGGGAACAATGTTTTATTAAAATGACAATCAGCAAAACGTGCTGTAAAAACATCACCCATCATGGGTTCAATATATCTTATGATTGAAGATGTTTTATATCCAAAATATATTATCATCTTTCTTTGAAGAACCATTTTATTGTGTTGTGGTGATACAATTGGAACATACACTGCACAACCAATGTTTTAAGGTAGAAAATATTTGGCTCTTGGCCAAAATCAAGTATTAAGTGAAAATATTTACGACTTCCACATGGTATAATGCGAATTAATGTCGCAGCATATAAATTTACATGTCCACATATAAATATTGAGAGATTTGTACTCATTATCAATTGTCTAGTTATTAGCTGTAAGCGTTTATCTATTGATTCAGCTAAACCAATTTTGTGTATGCACATGAGCAACTGGATGTTCAACAACAATCCCTGTAGATATATAATGATCATTAAATGCTTGAGATGTTAACTCACCAGCATTATCAAGTCTCATCCTTTTAATGGTGTAATCAGAATAATGTGTTCTCAATTTAATAATTTGTGCAAGAAACTTTGCAAATGCCATATTACGGCTTGATAACATACAAATATGAGACCATCCGCTAGATGCGTCTATTAGAACCATGAAATATCAAAATGGTTCACATGATGGATGAATTGGTTCATATATCTTACCTTGAATTCTTTCAAGAAACATTTGTGATTCTTTTTCACAATATACTTTTCATTAATCACCATATGTGCTTTCCATTAATCACCATATGTGTTTTTTTTTTAATCATATATCCTTTTCACCATATACGCTTTTAATCATATGCGCTGTGTTTTTCACCATATGCGCTTTTAATCATATGCGATTTTCATCATATGCGTTGTGCTTTTCATCATATTCGCCTTTTATCATATGCGCTTATCATATGCGATGCGCTTTTTATCATATGCGCTTTTTTATGTGAATAGTAAATTAATTAATTTCGTTTTACTATTCATATGAATTAATTTAGATTTACTATTTTGTTAATTGAGTAATATATATATATACATCATATACTTGTGACTCCGAAGGCTCAAATGAATTTGACCATATAGTTATACGTTGTACCTTGCACATTAATTTTCAGTAGAAGCTTTAGATGCATATTATTTTCAGTAGAAGCTTTAGATGCACTTTTTTTTAATCACCAAATACCACAAACACTTTGTTTGCGTTTGTTCATAGTCATCAATGAAAACCATTTTCTTTAATTTTATTTTATACAATAAAATTAACGCATCATTATTCTTTTCAAAAACAATAATCTATTGTTATTGTTCACTTGTGCCATGTTTAACAACAAAAGTCAACAACCTCTGTCTTGTTTGTTGTAGCAACCAAAAACAACCTTTGCTTTTGTTACCGAGAATCCAAGACCAAAAAAAAAAATTAATTTTTAATTAATCTTTTATCAAAACCATAAATGATTTTATTGATCTACGTTGATATGGCCATAAAGAATTGACGGCAGACCTACCTTTGTAAGTGTATTTCGGCTATCATCCCGAAAACGCACAACGACCTTTTTTTTTTATGAACTATTTGTTTCATATCTAGCTTAGGCAATTATTGTGAACATTTGGTCCCTATAAGAGCATTTATTTTTTAGACTTTTAGTTGATTTGTACTTGTCACAATTAGGGATAGCACCCGCGGGTCGTGGATGCGGATCCATTGGATCCATCACCCGTACCCGCGGATTTTTTTTTTAAAAGACATCCAATTGAACCCTTGTTCGTTGAAACAATTTGACTATATTCTTACTCCCCATTATTAAACGGGCCATTTTGATGCACACTCTTAAAAAAAATAATTTGTTTTTTAAGTTTTATTATTCAACCTCCTTTTTTCAACGGTCACGTTTTTAACAAAACATTTGACAAGTTTGGAAAAAAGTTTTTTATTGATTATCATCAAAAGTTTTCTATTGTCACTCTACTGGATGGAATTATGGCATACAACCAAAATTGCAACCCAACACTACATAAGAACAAAAAGGTTGTTTTTAATTAACATATGTATATGTGTTAAACTCGGAATAATAATAACTTATTTTAGAAAATTAACATAAGACATGTTGAAACATTTTTGTCACATTTAGCTCATCAAGTCTAATACTTATCATTGATAGATTTTATCACGTCTAGGAGATGTTTACTTTTTTCTTGTATTAAGTCCTACTTTCATTTACCTTTGTTTGGAAAAAAGTTTTTTTTTTTACTTTGCTTTCCCCCTTTCTGTAAAACTCATTTAAACACTTTCTTTGTTTTTTTTTTTTTTTTAAAAAAACTTCCTTTTTTTACGTTACCCGTAAATTATAAATATATAAAAAAAAAATTTTGTTTAAATTTTTTTTCTAGTTTTTAAAAGGCCACTTGACCAATTTTTTAATTCTTTCACAACACCTGATATCGTGATCGTGACCTTTCACCAAAACAAGAGATATTCTTGATAAACTAAACACGGACTCGTGTTTGAAATTGTCGGCCACAAAAAAATTCATTTGATAAAAGTATATATTTTTTTTTTAGTTATAGAAGGAGACCACTTCATTTTCAATACTTCATTTTTGACAAAAAAACTATTCCATTTTACCATCCCCTTTTTTTTCTTACTTTAACTTTTAAGATATACTTTTAATAAAAATACAAACTACTTTTTCTTATTTTAACTTTTAAGATTTACTTTTAATAAAAATACAAACTACTTTTTGTATTTTAACTTTTAAGATTTACTTTTAATAAAAGTACAAACTACTTTTTCTTATTTTAACTTTTAAGATTTACTTTTAATAAAAATACAAACTATTTTTTTATTTTAACTTTTAAAATTATAAATTTAAGAATAAACATTAGTATGCATGAAATAAATAATGATTAATTGCATAAGTAATCATAAATGTTAGATAACATATAAAGACCCCGTCGTATTCGTATTGATCGGAATTAATCTCGACCCATGGTACCGTGTTGTCAAATGACGTGTTGCGTACATAAAGTACCGTGTTGTCAAATGACATGTTGCGTACAATCATGAGGTCTTATTAACATAAATATAAATGTTAGTGAAGTTAATAAGAGTTAGATTACAGAAAATATAATTCAGGCGGTATAACCGGCAGTGTTGTAAATCTCCCGAGATCTCCCCGAGATCTCCCCCGAGATCTCGTTTTTAGAAGGCAACCGAGACGAGATGTTCATCTCCCGAGATTTCTTGGTCAACGGGGTCAAACTTAGTCAAAGTCAAGATTTCTCTGATTTTCTTGCTAATTTTTAAGATTTTCTTGTAAAATTCGTAATTTTTAAGATTTTCTCGCTCATTTCTCAAATATTTTTGTAAAATCTCGTAAAAGCGTATATAAATATACATATATTTATGTTTTTATGCATATTTTTATTAAAAAAACTATAAAGTCAACGTAAGTCAACGTCCGAGATCTCCCCGAGATTATTCCGAGATGCCGAGATCTCCCTAAAAATGTCCAAACGAGATCTCCCCGAGATCCGAATTCTCCAACCTTGATAACCGGCCATATATAACTTAAATAACATAAATATAAATGTTAGTGAAGTTAATAAGAGTTAGATTACAGAAAATATAATTCAGGCGGTATAACCGGCCATATATAACTTAAATAACATAAATATAAATGTTAGTGAAGTTAATAAAAGTTAGTAAACATAAATGATAGTTAGGCGACAGTGTCGACCATATATAATTTAGGTGGCAGAGCCAACCATATAATAAGAACAATACAAATGCACTAAGAACTTAATAAAAATTAGTAGTTCAAAATGTTAGTAGTCCAAAATTTGATATGTCCGAGTCTGAAAAACCTTAATAATTTCATACCTTGATTAGTGACTCGTGATCGTTTGAGATATCCTTTGATTACACTAAGCTCTTCGTGCTGATAACGCGTTATAATTCAGTAGGCTTATAACTAATTTTGACCTAAGCCTATACAATCCTTAAATATGAGAGAGTAGTAATGGAAGAGAGAGAGAGAGTATATTTCTTATATGTAAGAAAATGGTGTGTATATGTGTGTTCATTATCCACATATATATAGTACAAATTTTACTATCCATATTTGACTAATTACCATCCATATTTTACTACTAAATTTACAACAACAACTTCTTTCTTATTTTTTTTATTAATATTACTTTATCAAATAACTATTAATTATATAAAACTATACTTAATACATATAATATAACTATATTTTTATTTATTTAAAGTACATAAAATGGAAATATACAAGTTATTAATATAAAATGATATCACTAATAAAAATAGATATAAATTTGTTCGATTACAATCATGTGTGTTAATATATATATATATATATATATATATATATATATATATATATATATATATATATATATATATATATACATATATATATATATATATATATATAGGTTCGTGAATCCGAGGTCAACCCTACACTTGTTTAATGATGTCATATGTATTTTTACTACAAAATACAGTATGGTGAGTTTCATTTGCCCCCCTTTTAAATGATTTTGCAATATATATTTTTGGGACTGAGAATACATGCGCTGCTTTTATAAATATTTTACGGAATAGACACAAGTAATCGAAACTACATTATATGATTGGATTATCGAATCGAATATCACCCGTTTAGCTTGGTAACCTAAGAATTAGAGAATAGACACCCTAATTGACGTGAATCCTAAAGGTAGATCTACGGGTCCTAACTCCCCCCATACTGGAAAATGGTATGCTTTAGTGCTTCGAGTTATTAATACAGATGGATTTCTATTTTGGGGATATTCTATATGCATGATGTTAATGTCGGTTACCAGGTGTTCAATCCATATGAATGATTTTTAAACACTTGCGAGTGTATGATTATTGAATAAAGGAAATCTCGTGGTCTATTATAATATTGAAAATGATTGTTTACGATAAACTAATGAACTCACCAACCTTTTGGTTGACACTTGAAAGCATGTTTATTCTCAGGTATGAAAGAAATTTTCCGCTGTGCATTTGCTTATATTAGAGATATACCTTGGCGTCATTCATGACATATTTCAAAAGACGTTGTATTCGAGTCGTCGAGTTCATCAAGATTATTATTAAGTCAAGTATAGTTGGATATATTATGAAATGGTATGCATGCCGTCAAATTTTGATGAAATGAAAGTTTATCTTTTAAAAACGAATGCAATGGTTGTAAAATGTATCATATAGAGGTCAAGTACCTCGCGATGTAACCAAGTGTAATGTATTCGTTCTTATGGATTAGGACGGGTCATTTCAGTTGGTATCAGAGCGGTGGTCATAGCGAACCAGGTCTTGCATTAGTGTGTCTAACTGATAGTTGTTTAGATGCATTAGTGGGTCTGGACTTCGACCGTGTCTGCATGTCAAAAGTTTTGCTTATCATTTAGTGTCGAAAATTATTTGCTTATCATCCTTAAAGTCTAGACACGTCTTACTGCCTCTATTGCATAGACAGTGTATAGATAAATTCATATCTTAGCGTATCTGTTATTGTTACCTTTGCCTGACAGCTTCCGTAGATTCCTCCGTAACTTATGGGATTTTAGTATTATATATGTATATGTAAATTATGTATTGCAGGGTACTAATCTACATCCTATAATCGATCTCATATCAAAAATCAATTCCCTGATCGTACGAAATGGAACTCGTCACTAGTTCAAGTTCTTCGGAACCCGACAGCTATTCCGACTTGGATGTTCACCTAACTCCGGAAGCAGCGTCACCCAAATGAATCAACCAATCAGTCATCCCCAATTCATCTGATGGGTTCGTAGCCTTCTCAATCGTTGGAGACAAGAAGAAGGTGATCCCTTCCATCCACCACATTCCCCTCTTGGCGAAGAACCTGAAGCACTTACCGGCGAACCTGTTCGTAATACCATTTTCATCCTCATTTCCCAAATATCTCGCCATGATTATATACTATCTCAATTCTAAACCTTATTCATCCGTTCATTTTGACCGACAATCATCCCAGAATAATATAAGAAGTCAACGAACTTCGCGCTCGAATAATCAATTTGGAGAATATGGTGCAAAATTTACCAGCTTCATCAACATCATCAGCACCATCAGTACCATCAATAAGCAGCACCAGTACCATCAACAATCCATGCCTCAACAACTCATTCTGTACCTCGAGTATAATCATCGTTCTACGTCAAATATCTTCGTTCTTCATGGTGATTATGTAATCTCTAAATTTTTAGAGATTATTCATTCTAATTCTAACCGAAAACCAAATGAGTTTAATATCATATTGACTCATTAAATCCATGGTTACATCTGAAGAAAATATATATGAATATATGTTTTCATAAAGATTGTAATTAAAAATTCTTATGTACAGACTGTTAATGGTGAAAATATTTTAACGGGTAGGTAATACCCTAGAAATATTTAGATTTCACATTAATAAATTACACTGTACATTCTTCCAATTTGATTCAATAGTCATTTACTATCCTACTTACATCCACAGATATACGAATCCGTTCACCGCAGAATAACCATTTTTATTCAATTTCACATTTGAATTTTGACCTATCAGAATCCAACAAGTGGCATAATGAAGAAAACATTTTACAAAATAAAATTTGTTAGAAACAAACAAATTAACTATGAAAAATTTGTTAAGAAACCACGCTAACGAAATTCCAGCTAACTGTTCCTAGCTAACTGATTACATTTTATTTATTGCAATTTAATTCTCGCAATTTTATTTATTGTCATTTAATTTCTGTTATTTACGCACTTTATTTATCGTCATTTAAATACTATTATTTACGCATTTTAAATATCGGGACACGTATACAATGTTTTGACATATCATATCGACGCATCTATATATATTATTTGGAATAACCATAGATACTCTATATGCAGTAATGATAGAGTTAGCTATACAGGGTTGATGTTTATTCTATAATAATATATATACTTTGAGTTGTGATCGAGTCTGAGACACGTACACGGGTCACGATACGTATTAATTAATTCGAATATTATATATTAAACTATATATAAATTATTAGACTGATAACTGTGGACTATAGACTGTGGACTAATAACATTGGGCAGTTAAAATGAATTAAAATATTGATTATAACATATGAAACTAAACATTTCTTCAAGTTGCCACTTGATTTCATCTTAAACCTCATTTGTATCTTGACGATTACAAACTGCGTTCAAAACTTTCATGATTCTTGAAAACATCTCAATCGAGAGAATGAACCAACTGCACTTCATTTACGGAAGAAAAGATTGATGCATATAGTTATGCACCTGAAAACACTCGGAACCTGAGAAAACGTTTAACACGAATCTGTGCTAACTCCTTTGCCGTTGTTATTACCGAAAATAACTTTGCAATTTCTTTTCAAATTAGCCATTTTTGTCACAGCTCTAGCAAGTCAACTTCGACTTTTCGTTCAAAACAACCTAATTATAACCTTGATATATATATGTGTGCTCTTTTATTGTTATCGGGGAACCTTTTATATTCCACCATATTACCATCAGCGTTTAATCATCTAAAAACTCAATTCTATTGAAATCACCTCAGATTGATATCCGATAATTCAGATATAGTAGCATTAAATGCAGAGTAAACAGCAAAATTGTAGATGGTCTAAACGGCCAAAAGTTTGATAATGAAGAATGGAATGTTGGGAACGCTCGATAGAAAATTTGGTACTGAAAAAAAAAAACAGATTGAGCTAACCATGAAGGAGTCCGAGGACAAATACAAGAACTAAACCCTATATTCAAAGAATCCAGATGATTCTGTATCCGATGAAATCTTTAAAAAAAAATATCTTGCTCCATACTCATGTTAAATCTTGTGGAAAAATCTTTCTTCGTCAACCTTCGATCTTAGAAATTCCAAAATATCATCATAAATATCTTCGATATTTCTTAGGATATTTTCATAAATATTCTTGTCCGAAATTATTCATCTCTTCGTGCTATCTATATTACATCAGAAAGGAAACTGTTTTAGTTTCTAAATTCTGAAACCTTCGAGTTTAAAATATGAATATTTTTGAAGTAGTGTTGGGAACTGATGCATGAGTTAGTATAATATAATGACACTTGATCAACGTGATTATATTACAGTAAGTCATGCTAAGTTTCTAATGGAACGTGATGATTCACAGATCATAACATCATCACGTGCCATGTTACATAACTCTTTCATTCTGCTTAACTTCTAAACATATCAAGAAAATATATTCTTGATAGCTCTATTCTCAGTGATTCTGGTAATTTGACAAATCAAATCTTGCGATTACGTTCTTTCTTGTTTAGAACATTAAGTTCATTCAAAACTCCATACTTACGAATTCCGGACCATTACTCGCTTTACTAGAGGTTGAGAGGACAATAAAAAGGCAAAGAGCTCCAAAATATAATAAAAAAATATAAAGCCCAATAGCAACACGGAGGTTACAAACCGTGGATATTAATACGAATAGCAACATAAAGACACGATAGAATTAAGAATAGTTTCACCCCAAGATAATAGTAGAAGTAAACATGTTTTTCTGGTGGAAGCTTTAAAAAGAAGGATGACAGGAATGATAATTAGGAAAACATCAAGGATTAGAACTGGATTAAGTATTTTCACAATCTTTTGAATATAAGAACTAAGAAAGAAAGTATAGGAATGGTGAGAGTAATAAGACGGAAGAGGTAAATTTATAATGGAAATATCAGACGGAGTAATCGAGGCAGATCACCGTATTTAATTATAGAGATCTTAATTTCCTTATTCGCCGAAGAATCAAATCTTTTAGATTTCGAAGTTTTTTTTTGAATTCCTTGATTTTCGAAAATCAACTGTGACTACGTCACCGGTTAAGACGAACCTTCATTTACTCATTTCACTCTTTGGTGATAGCTTCACTCGTACGTTTCACATAATCAAATCGTTTTATCTATATCAGTTAATAATGATGAAACTCTATTTATCAACTAATATTTGTCATGAAAACATTTTTATTATTAGCCATGACAACCTCGATCAAATTTCGGGACGAAATTTCTTTAACGGGTAGGTACTGTGACGACCCGGAGATTTCCGATCAAATTTAAACTTAATTCTTATTTAATTTTGACACGATAAGCAAAGTCTGTAATATTGAGTCTCAAAATTTTAAATTTGTTTTATGAAATCATTTGACTTCGACTAATCCCGATGACTCACGATACGATTGCTTGTAAATAGATATGCATAATTATATATATATATATATGTATATATTAATATGAAATATTATATATTGAAATTGTTAGAATTAATTATGTAAAATAATAATAATATATAATAATTATCTATATATATAGAATATATATAGGATTTTAAAGTTATTTAGTAAACAACGGTAACGCTCAATTGTCATTCGATTGATAGCAAACAAGTGAAAAAGGAACTTATATGATTTTAAAAATAAACGTAAGTTCGTAGATATATTTTGTAAATATTAGGTTCGTTAGAAATACATTTATTTTCCTAATCTGAGATTTAAGACTCCGTAAAATAAAATGAAGTGTAATGATTTAATGCTTAAATTATGAAAAGTGATCTAGTAAAGGTTTTTCCTCTCTTTCCTTGAAATCCCACGACTCACACACACAACATAATATGCTTATTTTTTTTATTAAAGATAAAAACTAGTATCTTCCATATACTATGCATTTATGCATGTGATCCCTCTTTTTCCTCCTCATTTGTCGCAACTTTTACACACATGCACATCCATCATAATTGTTTAAGACTTACACTTTCAATTATATTATTTCTCATTAATAGATACATGCATACATATACCTCTAAACTCTTGCTAACCTCCAATCTATATTCATTCATGTTCGTACACATCAATTATGGACAAATTATTGAGTATTTGTTTCAACTCCCCCCACTATCATTATATATAATCCATATAGATAAAGTTACGAGTAATCAAACAAATTCAGTTATCTATTCCTTTCTTCAACTTACATATACGATATATATATATATATATATATATATATATATATATATATATATATATATATATATATATATATATATACAATACATAGATATATGGAATTCACACACCAAAGTTGTTCCCATTTTCCTTAGTGAACAACCAACACGACTATCGTATTACTACTACCACATATCCTTCACCTCCCTTTATATATATACACCCACATGACATCCTCATCAAACAAAACCATCCAGAACACAAAGAACTTCACCGTTACCATCATGAACCACCGAGAACCAACCCCATCACTGCTGCTGTTTTCCTCTTCGATCCACAACCATATCACCACCTTGAGTCCATATCGTTCTCTTCGATCACCACATACAAAAACCTGTATGTCTACCACCACTCCCTACCACCGCAAACAACCACCTCTAATTTCTCTCTCTCATGTTCATGATCTCCATGAACACCATACAAACCTATATCATCACCTCACCCACGACCGCCACCCTCCCCCACTCATGACCACCACCATCACAGAATACCACCATCACCTTTCAAACACCTTTGAACCACCAGGATCATAACCCACTATCTCTCTCTCTCCCTCTCTCTCCAAATTTTTCCTTCAAACTATCAAACCCACGAAAGCTGGCTGTTGGAATTTATGATTTCCTGTCTTCTGTTCTATTCATAACCACCAATATCATCATTATTTATGAAGGAAAACCGAAGCCTTACCACCGCTCTTAAATACATAAAAGTATCCACTTGATTGTATTGAAGATATTTTAAATTGCATTATATTAGATGGCCGACACTTTGTGGTGCATTTTGTTACTTTAAATAAAAAAAAACAAAGAGGGAAAACGATAAAGAAAAATGGAAAGGGGACATCATGGGGCGGTATCATTAAATTCTTATTATATATTGAACGATCCTTATCTCAGTTAAACTAACCTATGTATTTCCTACTTGGGCCGTGATTGATTTAGGAATTGTTTAGTGAGCTGTGTTCCTCCTTCAAAAACTAGGCCTAGATGTTATTTTCTGTTGTGGGCTGCTGTAACCAGTTGGGCCGAAGTATAACTAGGCCTGACCACTATCGATAATCATAGGAAGTTACTACTAATTGAGTACTACCACCACTGCAGCTGGTTTCTGTTTCAAACCACCACCACAAACCACAGCCAACCGCCACCAATTTGAACCTCAAACACCCATCGTTGCTATTACTTTATTCTGTTTTTCTGCTACTCGTTAATTTTCTGGTTCTATTACTATACCGACAACGATGATGAGATGATGAGAAGTAACGAAAAGATGATGATTAGTATGAACGAGTTAATGATGTTATGATCATGGCTCGTACTGCTATTCGATGTTATAATTTACCTCTGGACGAAATTAGTTCTACGATGAAGAAGGAGATTGTGTTATGTTAGTTAAGAAGATTGAATCTGTGATTTAAAACAGAAAACATGTTAAGTAGAATTAAGTTTGAATATATATTAGAGAAACATAATAGATGAGATGGTTGGGCGTGTTGTGTTTAATTGAGAGGTCACGGGTTTGAGCCTGGTTTGAGACATATTTTTTTAAGGAAAAGCTTTTAAAGGCAGCCCTCTTTTATTATTATTATTATTATTATTATTATTATTATTATTATTATTATTATTATTATTATTATTATTATTATTATTATTATTATATTTAGTAAAATCATTATTTTATTAGTTAGTAGTATTATTATCATTATAATTATTAATATAAATATTAGTATTATTATTATTATTAGTAAAATTACTATTATTAATGAAAATATATTTTTATTAAAATTATCATTTTTACAAGTATTACCATTACAAATATTATTTTAATATTATTATAATTATTATTATTTTTAACATCATTATTATTATTATTGTTATTATTATTATATTTATTATTATTATTAGTATTATCATTATTATCATAAAAAGATACAACTTCTTACTTATTTTTTTTATTAATATTACTTTATCAAATAACTATTAATTATATAAAACTATACTTAATACATATAATATAACTATATTTTTATTTATTTAAAGTACATAAAATGGAAATATACAAGTTATTAATATAAAATGATGTCACTAATAAAAATAGATATAAATTTGTTCAATTACAATAATGTGTGTTAATATATATATATATATATATATATATATATATATATATATATATATATATATATATATATATATATATATATATATATATATATATATATATATATATGATACAGGTTCGTGAATCCGAGGTCAACCCTACACTTGTTTAATGACGTCATATGTATTTTTACTACAAAATAGAGTATGGTGAGTTTCATTTGCTCCCTTTTTAAATGCTTTTGCAATATATATTTTTTGGACTGAGAATACATGCGCTGCTTTTATAAATGTTTTGCGAAATAGACACAAGTAATCGAAACTACATTCTATGGTTGGATTATCGAATCGAATATCACCCCTTTAGCTTGATAACCTAAGAATTAGGGAACAGACACCCTAATTGACGCGAATCCTAAAGGTAGATCTACGGGCCCTAACTCCCCCCATACTGGAAAATGGTATGCTTTAGTACTTCGAGTTATTAATACAGATGTATTTTTGTTTTGGGGATATTCTATATGCATGATGTTAATGTCGGTTACTAGGTGTTCAATCCATATGAATGATTTTTAAACACTTGCGAGTGTATGATTATTGAATAAAGGAAATCTTGTGGTCTATTATAATATTGAAAATGATTGTTTACGATAAACTAATGAACTCACCAACCTTTTGGTTGACACTTGAAAGCATGTTTATTCTCAGGTATGAAAGAAATCTTCCGCTGTGCATTTGCTCATATTAGAGATATTACTTGGAGTCATTCATGACATATTTCAAAAGACGTTGCATTCGAGTCGTCGAGTTCATCAAGATTATTATTAAGTCAAGTATAGTTGGATATATTATGAAATGGTATGCATGCCGTCAACTTTCGATGAAATGAAAGTTTGTCTTTTAAAAATGAATGCAATGTTTGTAAAATGTATCATATAGAGGTCAAGTACCTCGCGATGTAACCAAGTGTAATGTATTCGTTCTTATGGATTAGGATGGGTCATTTCATACCCTCTTTCTATGATGCTCGTTTGATGCTGATTCTTGAAGAAACTCGAAAGGGTAAACAAGTTGCACAAAATCCTTCAACCAACCCCACGGCCCTAATTTTAACAAATTCGCCCAATCAGGTGCGAAACAATAACACTGATGCATCTCACCAGTCACCTACACGATCGCCAAACTCGAATTTCAGGGGGAGAGGTTCTGGTCGTAACAGTAGAGGAAGGGGCACACACAATAGGGGAAGAGGTCGAAGTAATTTTACTGCTCATCCCTACTGGCAACAACAGATGTGGACTTCGCCAAATCCATACACTCCCAATTGGACTCCAGGCCCGTGTCCTTACCCTTTTACACCATGGATTCGGCTGAATTTTACTCCCAACAATCAGCCTGGTCTCCTTGGGCCCAAGCCCAATTAACCTTATCTCAACTGTGTTGCTACATCAACTACTCCAACAGACATTGAAGCTGCTATGCACACCATGACGTTGAACTAACTGGATGAAAATTGGTACTTTGACACGGGTGCTACGTTTCACATGACCAACTCTCAAGGTAAACTCATGTCTTATTCTCATTCAGGTGTTCCTTCTAGTATTATTGTCGGAAATGGTAATGGCATACCTATCAAATGTTCTCTACGCTCCCAATCTCATTAAAAATTTAATTTACGTACGTAAACTTACCATTGATAACAATATATCTATTGATTTTGATCCTTATGATTTTACTTTGAAGGAATACCCGACGGGGACACCAATCCTGCTATCTAATGGTAATGGCGATCTTTATCCGCTCAACTCATCGTTACTTCATCAACTTAATAAGCATGCGGTTTTTTTAGTTTCTACACCGAATATTTGGCACTCTAGACTTATCCGGGATCTCATGTTTTAGATTTTCTTAGCAATAAACATTTTATTAAATGTAATCGTAGCAATAAAAATTTTGTTTGTCAACATTGTGTTCTTGGTAAACATATACGCTTACCTTTTCGTTCTTCTACATCTCGTACTAAAGCACCATTTGACATTATCCATAGCAACATATGGACCTCACCTACACTAACTATTAACGGACATAGATATTACGTCTTGTTTCTAGATGATTACACTAATTTTCTATGGACTTTCCCAATTAGCAACAAGTCACAAGTTTACAACATATATAAAAACTTTGCCACATATATTCAAACTCAATTCAACACTTCCACCAAAACACTTCATTGCGACGATGGCAAAGAATATAACAACACAAACCAACATAATCTACTTACCAATAATGGCATCACTTTTAGATTCTCATGTCCTTACACTTCTCCACAAAATGGAAAAGCCGAACGACAAATTTGAACTATCAATAATATCATTGGAACACTTCTAACACAATCCTCTATACCCCATTCTATTTGGCAATATGCACTCAATACCGCCACTCATCTCCTAAATATAATCCCACACAAACATCTCGACTATCAAACGCCTACAACTCTTTTATACCACCGTTTACCATCATACTCTCACCTCATAATTTTTGGATGTCTATGCTAGGGGTGTGCATGGTACGGGAAAAAACCGAAAAAACCGAGGATCGAACCGAACCGGACTGGAACCGAACCGGACCGATGAGTTTCGGTACGGTCCATGGTCCTCAATTTTCATTTTTTTGGGTCTTCGGTACGGGACGGACCGAACCCGAAAAATCGGGAAACGGACCGGACCGAAATATTTACATTTTATTATGTAGATGAAAAGTTTAAGTAACAAGAAAGCACATCTCGAGCATATATGCAAATCAGTGCGTCTACTAAATTTCGACTTTTATCAAAACTTGAATAAACGTTTATCAAAGTTAATAAAACATGTTAACTTTGTATATTTTTTAATTTAAATAATTCATAAGGTATGCAGGTGCTAGGAAAATATTGAAAAATACAATTATTAAACAATTAAAGAATTAATTTCATGACAAATCCTACTTTATAACAGCAAACTGAGAAAGTTACAATGTCTCCAAAACTCTCCCAAAATTTCAAACCCACCTTTCCAAATTATATCCCAATTAAACACAATCTTCCCCAAAATCAGCATCCTTCTTTCAATTCGAAATCCAGCCAACGAAAATCACCAACGTTTCCTATAAAATCTTCCATCTTTTTAGGAAATTTAATACGCCGATGTGTATTTGGAGATGAAGCTAGTAAAATATTAAACCATTGTCACACAGGACCAACAGGAGGGCATTATGGGCCTCAACTAACAGCAAGAAAAGTTTATGATGCTGGATTCTATTGGCCTACAATTTACAAAGACACACACCTTCTTTGCAAATCCTGTGATGCTTGTCAAAGAGCCGGAAAAATAAGTCAACGTGATGAAATGCCACAAAATGTCATCCAAGTATGTGAAGTATTTGACATTTGGGGTATTGACTTTATGGGTCCATTTTCAAAATCTCATAATAATCTATATATACTCGTAGCCATTGATTATGTATCTAAATGGGTGAAAGCACAAGCTCTCCCAACTAACGATGCACGAGTTGTAGTCAATTTTTTAAAACGCCTTTTTGCAAGGTTTGGAACACCGAAAGCTTTAATAAGTGATCGGGGTACTCATTTCTGTAATAATCAACTTGAGAAAGTTCTTAAAAGATATGGAGTAACTCATAAAATCTCCACCGCATATCATCTACAAACAACTGGACAAGTTGAAAATACCAACCGAGCTTTAAAACGTATTCTAGAGAAAACCGTAGGATCAAATCCGAAGGAATGGTCCATTAAATTAGAGGATGCACTCTGGGCTTTTAGAACAGCCTACAAAACTCCAATTGGAACCACACCTTTTAGACTTGTTTATGGAAAAGCATGTCATCTTCCAGTAGAAATTGAACACAAAGAATTTTGGGCTTTGAAGACATGTAATCTTGATTTACATGAAGCCGGACGTCTACGATTAAGTCAACTAAACGAATTAGAAGAATTAAGACATGAAGCATACGAAAATTCGTTAATCTATAAAGAAAGAACGAAGAAATGGCATGATAAAAGAATCAGAAGTTCAAAAGAATTTAAAGAAGGAGACAGAGTTCTTCTTTTCAATTCACGATTCAAGCTATTTCCTGGAAAATTGAAATCAAGATGGTCTGGACCATTCATAGTCAAAAGATTTTTCCCATACGGAACGATAGAATTGATAAATTCAAATGGGATTGAATTTAAAGTTAATGGTCACAGAGTTAAACATTACATACATGGTCCGATGGAAGTCGACAACGAAGTTAATCACAATTTCGACACCACAGCTAACTAAGTGTGGGGAGAATCAAATCTTTAAAGGATAATATGTATTTCTGTTAGAGTTAGATTGTCTGTTTTCGTGTAGTTCTCGAAAATGGAACCCGAATGGTCTTTCCCTAGCAGACCCTAAAGAACTAGTCTTCTCCCCCCATTCTGAATTTTTATTTTTTTTAGGAAATGAAGACTGCCTGTGAACTAAACCATGGTCTAATGCTACACGCTTTGATCACTAAACGTAATAATGACATACTTCCGAGTGAATTAGTATCAGTAATCAGAGAAAGAATGGACGGAGTTAGAAAAGAATCCAGATGCGAAGATAATAAGTTACAATTTGGTAAAGGAAAATCAAAATCCGCAGCGAAAAGAAGAGCACGACACCTAGAAAGATGTCACAAATGCGGAAAATGGTCACATGGAGGTAAATGTTCAAATAATCAAACCTATTCAAACACCGAATTTGTTACTCTATGCAGAGACGGACCGTTCATATGTTTAGAAGAAAAGACACTGAATGCTCGAGGTTACGCCTATGTAGCTATGGAAAACCAATTAAACCGATTATCTTATGAATGGGATAGATCATATAACTAAGAAATCTATTTCACAGGTATGTCTGTACAGTTTTTATTTTTATTTTTTTATTTTAACCTTTTTAACGCTAATTTGTTCGCTATAAAGTATTAAATTGGTATTGAATAAAATTAGGTTTGGCGACCGAAATTATTGATATCATTCAAAAAAAAAAAATTTATTACATGACTGCGCAATTTAACGTTTATTCTTAAGGTATAAATATCTTTAATCAATCAACCCAAAATATTTCAAAAATTCGTCATGAGTTAAATTAGGTCTTGGAACCGAAATTACTTTACCGAAAAGAGGGGCGCATATTTTTGATAATATTTGATTGATTAAAGTGGGATAAAAAGCCAAACAGATTTTTAATTTTATTTTTACCATGTTTTTAAAATTAATATTTAAATCTTAAATTAATATTGTAAACTTTGTAAAAACAATATATTTAAAATTGTAAATATTAGAAAAATTAATATAAGTTTGGTTTGAATTTATAATATGAATTTTTAAATTAAGATTGGTGTGAATTTTTTTTATTTTTAAAATATGAATTTTTAATTTTATGCATTTCAAATTTTAAGTTTGGTGTGAATTTTTAATATTAATTTTGAATTTTATATTTAAATTGTGTGAATTTAAAAACAAAAATTTACTTTATCTCATTAAGTTAAAAATATGATTTTTAAAATTCGTCGTAAGTTGAAGACTAGGTCTTTAAACCGAAATTTCTTTACCCGAGGGAGGGACGAGAACTTTTATTATCATTATTTTTAATCTTATTGAATTAAAGTATGCCAAAAACATTAAAAAACCCAAAAATCTTAACTTTTAAAACAATCGCTACAAAAAGACAAATTTTAAAATTTTGTCGAGGGACGGACTAGGACATCGATCCGAAACGACCTCGTCCTAAATAACAAGGGAAACAAAATTTTAAAATTAATTACTTAATTGTTTTAATTAGTATAAGATATATATATATAAAAAAAAAACCAAACTCCGCGACTCGCGGAGTTTGAAGGCTTAAATGCCGCGAGTCGCGGGAGGATCGGATTACAGAAAAAATAAAAGAGCTGGAACTGATCAGTCCCAACACACCACAAAACACATATTGTGAAATAACTGCACGAAAAAAACCCGAAAAATACACCCCAAAATCACAATTTTTAACCGTTAATCACCAAATTTTTTACTAAAATCATGTTGAGAAGGATGCTATCAAGGAATTACTCAAGAAAAACGGTAAATTTCTACACCTAAACACCATTTAATCCGAAATTAGTGTTCTTGAGCAATTTTTTCCCCAATTTGATTTTGATGCTTTTTAGTATAATTAGGCTTAAATTGTTTATGTATTATGCTTGTATAACCTAGATTGATGCTGTTTAACATGATTAGAAGCCTTAAACTTCAAAATTTGAGTAATCTAGGGTTTGTGTTCTTGAGCAATTTGGGGCTTTTTGATATAAACAGGTTATGGCCGATTTTTGTCATGAATTGTTGCTAAATTAAGTAGTGTAACATGTTTAGGTAGTTAAATGATCCAAACTTTGAGCCTAAACATGATTTTGAGAATTAAAGTGGACTTTTTCAAGTCTAAAATTCATGAACTTGATTTTTGAGAGATAATGCCATTTGAGACTTGTTTAATTGCTAGTATTGATTATTTTGACATGTTATTTGAGTTAAATGCTTATGAACTTGGCGAACATTTTCATATATGCTTATTTGAAAAAGTGTAGATTTGATAAAAATGTGAAAATGAGCTTAAGTTTGATATAAATTGATCATGTCATTGTAATTATTTTGATTGATGATTTTGCTGACACTAATGCATATTTGGATGCACAAAAATTGTGTTTGATGTGTTTTGCAGACTGAAAGGGGTGAATCTTCATCCCAAGCTCGCAATGCTCCTGCTGAGAATGCGGAACAACAGGAGGTGGATAACTACTACAAGCAGGATATACCTCATCCAGTCATGACATTTTCTGATATGCACTTGGAAGATTTGCATCCGAACCTGAGATTTGACAGACTTTGGATAGATTATCCAAAGTATCAAAGGGGGTTGCATACGCTTCATTCTAAAGTTGTTGAGGTACCGAGGGTCATAGAATGGGGACCCTTAGAAGCTGTAGAATTGGCCGGGCCAATTAGGGAATTACTTATACAGAGGTATGGTAATTCTACTTTTAATGACTGGGTATGTTTATTCACCATGCGTAGACCTGTATATAAAGTATGGTGTGAAGAATTGTTATGTAGTATAGAGTTGAATGATCGGGTAGCTAGTTTAACCGATCGATCTTTTATTTGATTTTTGTTAGGCGGTTCGATGCGCCACATGTCTTTACTAGACATGGCTCAGGCTTTACGTATATATACGCCTGAGGAGTTAGCATCTGCCGATTGTAGAGGGTTGATACTAAACGGTAGAAAGATAGATGAAAATTTTGATACACATGGTGTGTGGAGTCAAATGACAAGCCATCACCGTTTCAAAGGGGGAAATTACTCTTATTTGGATATAGATAGAGCTGAATTAAGAGTGATTCATAGGTTTTTAGCTAATTCGATTACACAAAGAGGTAAGAACAAGGAAAAGGTAAATGAACAGGATTTGTTTTACCATATGTGTATTCGAGACCCACAAAGCGCTGTAAGTATACCTTATTGTGTGGGTTATTATTTATTTGCTATGGTTAGGGGGATGCGACCGCATAGCATAATAGGAGGTGGTATTTTTATTACTTTGATTGGTGAATATCTCGGTGTGGATATAAGTCGAGGGGGATTATTAGTAGAAGAACCAGAACCCCGCGATACTATAGGTTTAAATGTATACCATGGTGCGAAAGTTTTGAAGAGGCGAAATAACGTCGCAGTTCAATACCATGGTAGACATCCACAGGTTGAGAGAAACCAACAGCAAGGTAATGTAGGAGGGGGAAATGAGATGCAAGAAATGCAAAGGTTTATAGCTTTACAGGAGTACGAAAATGCTAGACAGAGAGTATTTGAAGATTGGCAAGTTCATCAGAACCAAATCATAGCTCATTGCCAACATATAGGTAGAAACTATATTCCTACACCAAAACCCATCTTCCCTCCCTGGTCTATAGAGATGCAACCACCGTATCCTACGTATAACCCTGCCGAAGCATTCTATAGCACCTATGGTTATGCTTGGAACCCCTATTGGTACCAGTATCATCCCTAGTCTACTTAGTTTTATTTATTTTGTAATTTGTAATATTGATACGTTTAATACTTATGTTAATATTGTAATAGTTTTTATAATGTTCTAACTTTTATTCTTAGATTTTAATAATTTTTGAATGTGGGGTAATATACCAAACTTAAGAAATATGTATATATGTTTGCAGTTTATCTTATGTACACAACAGGGTAAAACAACGCATTTTCAAAGACTGGCATTAAGTTCAGCAAAAGCAACTAATTTTGAAAACAAGATGCAAAATATATGTGAAATAACAACAAGACGGAATGAACAAATGATGTGCACCATTTATCATTCAGCAAACAAACACCAATATATTTGGAAACTTTGGTAAAATTTAATCATTTTCACACAAATCACCCTCAATAATTTAAATTGTTACTGATTTCTTGCAAATGAGGGCATTGCAAGATCTTAAGTGTGGGAAGGGGTTAAATTCTTTCGGATTTTAAAATTTTTATCTTAAACACTTGGTTACCATTAAAAATACTAGTAAAGCAGTAGTTGTATTAGAATCTAGTGCTCTCTGATAATAAAGAACAGCCCTAGTCTTATATACTGACTACCAAATTCTAGTAAAATTTTTCAAAATTTTCAATTAAATGAACGATAAAACTAGGTTTTAACACCGAAATTTTTGTTACCTCGGAAAGGACATAAATTGAGAAACAAACCAAAATGTTAAAATTCATTTAAAATGGAATAGAGGATGATAAAAACGAAAATAAAAGCCAAGTGTGGGAAAATTCTCCAAGTTATTCAAAACATATATCACATATTTTTGTACAAATAACTGAAAATATTTTTGCTTTGGACTAAACTAAAAAGTTTTACCTGATTTACTGTAAGAAAGATGGACCTACACGATGAATCAATTTAATCATTAAAAGGAAGTAAAGTCTTCCGAAAAAGAAACGCGCTTCTTGATTTAGGTCAAGAAGTTGTCATCCAGACCAGCTGTAGGTTGACGAAAAATCTAGAAAAGTCATCACTAAAATCAGCAGGAAATCCACGGACCTCATGCCGCAAGTCATGTGAAGAAATCCGACGCCAATGTAATCTCTCATCTTGTAAAAAAGAAATTTTTTTACAACCCAAAGTGGCTTCAAAAGTTGGTGCAAAAGATAAGGGTTCCAAATGCATAGGTGAAGTCCCAAATATCTCAGATATATTCGACACAACAAGCGAGATTAGCCATGTTGTTGGCCAAAGCTCTTCGTTCAAAGGAAGTATAAAGGGCAGTCAACCATTCGGGTCTAAAAAAATTTCATACAAGGAAGAATTACAAAACTTTGGCGTTCTCATGGAGAATATGGCGAAAGATTATACCCCAAGCAAAGACTCGAAACCATGAGGCTCGCTGTAGTGACCCTAAAAATTTCGACTAATTTTAAACCAAACTCTCGATATGATATTATATTTTGGACACGATAAGCAAAGTCTGTAATGTTGAGTCTCGAAAACTTTGGAACAGTTACATGAATGCATTTGCCCTTTTGACCATTCCCGACGATTCACGAACCACTATTTGTAAATAGATACATATTAAACTATAACCGGATGAATCCAAATTCAGTTTAACATCCATGTCTACTTTTAAAATAATTGTTTCTGATTGAAAGATTTTGTCAACCCAATTATCACAAGCAAACAACATCTACTCTGGGATTATACGTTTTAATTTGTTTGATTCTTACATATCACTGTTTCAGGTTCTGTGACACAAACTTATTATACATATATTATCTATCTATCATTGTTTCCATTATATAGAAAACATTTAGCAAAGAAAACAAAATCCGTTTAACATCACTATCTCTTTATTGGTTTTCTGTATTCTTCTCCCTGATTGAGAATCTTTGTAGACATATTAACCCTACAAAAATAGCTTTGATGAATTATAAATGATACTTCAATTATTCTATTACATACACATGATAATGCTAAAAACGAACATATATTTCATAGCATTATTCCTCAAGAAAGACAAGCTTTTAGTTGCAATTGTTCTATTTACAAGTGATATTCGTTTAAATAATAAAAGGTGAAGACAAAAGACAGATTCGACGAATTGAAGACGCAAACGATCAAAAAGCTCAAAAGTACAAAATACAATCAAAGAGGTTCCAATTATTGATAAGAAACGTCTCGAAATTACAAGAGTACAAGATTCAAAACGCAAAGTACAAGATATAAAATTGTACGCAAGGACGTTCGAAAATCCGGAACCGGGACCAGAGTCAACTCTCAACGCTCGACGCAACGGACTAAAAATTACAAGTCAACTATGCACATAAATATAATATAATATTTAAATAATTCTTATAATTATTTAATATATTATATTTATTTATAAAACCGTCGGTAAACAAAGAGCCAAACTCGTGTGAGCTGTAAAAGCAAACTCCGCGACTCGCGGAGTTTGAAGGCCAAAAATGCCGCGAGTCGCGGAGCCCCAAGTTTTGAAAATCCCTATAAAAGCAACCGAATTCTGAGCATTTTATATCATCATATATCAATCTCTCCATCTATATACGTAAAATATATATATATATATATAATTTATATTTTAATTTTAATTTTAATTTTAATCCTAATAATAAGGGTACGTTAGCAAATGTTGTAAGGGTGTAAGTCGAAATTCTGTCCGTGTAACGCTACACTATTTTTAATCATTGTAAGTTATGTTCAACCTTTTTACATTAATATCTCGTAGCTAAGTTATTATTATGCTTATTTAATCCGAAGTGATCATGATGTTGGGCTAATCACTAAAATTGGGTAATTGGGCTTTGTACCATAATTGGGGTTTGGACAAAAGAACGACACTTGTGGAAATTAGACTATGGGCTATTAATGGGTTTTATATTAACTAAACAATACCTTGTTAATTTAATATACAAACTTATAATTCGACGTATTTATATATAACCACATACGCTTGACTGGGTACGGTGGGCGGGAAATCTATAAATACCAATAATTATTCATTTTACCGGATACGGAACTGGATTAATAGTTAATAGACTTGTTGAAACAGGGGTGAATTACATTCAAGGGTAATTGGTGTAATTATTAACAAAGTAGTAAAACCTTGGTTTACACGTAGTCGATAACCTGGTGTATTCATTAAACAAAGTATTAAAACCTTGTTACAATTCGAATCCCCAATTAGTTGGAATATTTAACTTCGGGAATAAGAATAATTTGACGAAGGCTTTCGCTCTTTATATTTATGACTGATGGACTATTATGGACAAATCCGTATGGACATATTAAATAATCCAGGACAAAGGACAATTAACCCATGGGCTTAAAATCAACACGTCAAACATCATGATTACGGAAGTTTAAATAAGCATAATTCTTTTATTTCATATTTAATTTCCTTTATTTTATATTTAATTGCACTTTTAATTATTGTACTTTTTAATTATCGCAAGTTTATTTTATCGCACTTTTATTATTCGCAATTTCATTATCGTTATTTACTTTACGCTTTAAATTAAGTCTTGTATTTATTATTTTACATTTGGTTTTAACTGCGACTAAAGTTTTAAAATCGACAAACCGGTCATTAAACGGTAAAAATCCCCTTTTATAATAATAATATTACTTATATATATATTTGTATTTTTATAAAAGTAAACTAATATAGCGTTAAGCTTTGTTTAAAAAGATTTCCCTGTGGAACGAACCGGACTTACTAAAAACTACACTACTGTACGATTAGGTACACTGCCTATAAGTGTTGTAGCAAGGTTTAAGTATATCCATTCTCTAAATAAATAAATATCTTGTGTAAAAATGTATCGTATTTAATAGTATTTCCTGCTAAAATTTAATAGTATTTTATACCCCTTAGCTTTAACATCAAGTTATTTTTGGCGCCGCTGCCGGGGAAACTCTTAAACGCCGGAAGCGCAACGCTAATAGAAAAAAATAAAAAAAAAAGATTTTTAGTTTACTTTTATTAAAATTCGTTTTTATAAAAATACGTTTAAAATATTCGAAAATATAAAAAGAAAAACAAAAAGATAAATATTTTTAAGATTTTGTTAAATATTTAAGATTTATAAAGTTTCTTTATTTTTATTTTATAAAAACATAAGTTTTTTTTAAGTATTTTGTTTTTATTTAAAAACATAAAAAAATATATATATAAATCTAGTTTTAAGATTTTTATTTATAAAATTATAAAGTAATTCTATTTTTATTTAAGTTTTAAATATAAGTTTTTATTATACACATATTTTTTTTATATAAACAGAAAAATTAAAAACAGAAAATAAAAAAAAATAAAAAAAGAGAGAAAAACGCGTCGAGTTTTAAACTGTTCCAGGGTTGAATTTTGGAACCCCGCGACTCGCGGGGTTTGCTGTTTGAAATACCGCGACTCACGGAGCTTTCTCTGACACGCCTGCCAGAAACCCTAACTGCAATTAATACGGAGTAATAATTATTATTATTAATTAATTAAGATTTAGGTTTTAATTAAATTAATATTTAATTTTAATTATTTAGTTATATTAAGTTTTAATTAGTTTTATTTATATTTAAATTAATACTTTTATAAAATAATATAAAAATAATATTTTTATAAAAATTGTACTTTTTACAACTTTTTGTATATTTTTATATTTTATCCCTTTTTAATTGTTTTAGCGTAATATTTGTATTTTTAGCTCATATTTAGTTTTAATTCATACTTTTTGCCATAGTTATTTTTACTTCTAGATTTTTTGGCTTTGCCGTAGAATTCCTTAAGTGCTTTTTCTTTAGACTAAGATTTAGGTGCTTTAGAATTTTGCAACGCCTTTTTAAGTTTTAGTTTCTTTTTAAGTTATTTCCATTTGGGATTTAGTTTTTCCTGTAAGCTTTAATATTTTTAGACGACTTTTACCTATGTATCAATTATCATTCCAATTAGTAATCTCAATTTGCGATTATAATTTTAAGTTAGTTGTAGTAATAAGGTTAGGTTAGTCAAGTATTTTTAAGTTTTATAAGTTTCTTTTATTTTTCCGTCACCTTTTATTTTTCAACCATTTTTCTTTTTCAACCTTTTTCGACGTGCTCTTTTTCTTTCTTATTTCTCGCTATTCTAGTTTTAGGACATAGATTTTTATTCTACTTCTTATCTAAATTTCTTAAAATTACGAAAATATATTTTAAGTGGTTAAATTGATAGACATCAAAATTTTCTGGTTCGTAGTAATAGTTGGATTTGTACGTGGACCGGGTTATTGGAGCCAAACAGTCCTCAATTATATTGAGACCAAACGAATCCTGCCCCTCTGCTGCATCTTTTGGCTATTCGAAACGTGGGCAAAATCAGAAAAGTCTATTGATTGGATAACTTATTATAATTTTTCTTTCCTTTTAAAAACTAATAGGATATTCAGTGAATGCACCGAGCAAGACGTTCACCACCTTTTGTACGTTCACCACCTGTAACAAGATCAAGACATTTAGCAAATATTACCGCCGTTGATTTTTCTTTAGAATCGTCATCCAGTCGACCAAGTACTTCAGTTCAAATTTCCGATAATCCATTTTTTGAACCCGACCTCACAATTGAGAATCCGGAGAATATTCAGGAATGGTTCGTAGATCCTGAACCACTAAACTTTCCTCCGGAACCACCAATCATTCAAACAGAGATTGTTGAGGAACGAACCATTAAATCAGAATCCTCTAGTGATTCCGATTCAACAAATTCAATTATGGAGAATCTGGAACCTTTAAGTATGGAAGACCGAATGAGAGCTAAACGCACTGGCCAAGGTCACGCAATTACTCATCCAGACATTAATGCGCCAGATTTTGAAATCAAAGGACAAATTCTACACATGGTGACTAATCAATGCCAATTTAGTGGTGCGCCGAAGGAAGATCCAAATGAACATCTACGTACCTTTAATAGGATCTGCACACTATTTAAAATCCGAGAAGTGGAGGATGAACAGATATATCTCATGTTATTTCCCTGGACTTTAAAGGGAGAAGCCAAAGATTGGTTGGAATCGTTACCTGAAGGGGCGATCGATACATGGGATGTTTTAGTTGACAAATTTCTTAAACAATTCTTTCCTGCATCTAAAGCCGTAAGACTTCAAGCAGAAATTGTTATGTTCACACAGAAACCAAATGAAACTCTATATGAGGCGTGGACAAGATATGGAAAGTTGTTAAGAGGATGTCCGCAACATGGTTTAGACACCTGTCAAATAGTACAAATATTCTACCAAGGATGCGACATCACTACAAGAAAAGATATAGATATAGCAGCTGGTGGTTCTATTATGAAGAAAACCGAAACTGATGCTTACAAAATTATTGATAACACTGCTTCCCACTCACATGAGTGGCACCAAGAAAAAGATATCGTTAGATCATCTAAAGCAGCTAGAGCCGATTCTAGCCATGACTTAGATTCCATTTCCGCAAAGATAGATGCTGTCGAGAGACGAATGGAAAAGATGACTAAAGATATTCACTCGATACGAATTAGTTGTGAGCAGTGTGAAGGACCACATTTGACAAAAGATTGTCTCAGTATTGAATTAACAATGGAACAAAGAGAGAATATTTCATACATAAACCAAAGGCCTGGAAATAATTATCAGAATAATTATCAAGACCGATTTACAATCAAAACCAAAATTATAACAGAAATATTCCATACAACAACCAACAAGGTCCTAGCAATCAACAAGTATCCAATAATACTTACAATCAGCAAAGACCTAATTTTCAAAACAAACCACCACAACAAACCGATGATAAAAAGCCGAATTTAGAAGATATGATGATGAAGCTAGTTGAAACTCAAACGCAGTTTTTCACATCTCAAAAACAAACCAATGAACAAAATGCTCAAGCATTTAGAAATCAACAAGCTTCTATTCAAAATCTGGAACAAGAAGTAAGTAACCTAGCAAGGTTAATAGGTGAAAGAAAACCGGGAAGTCTACCTAGTGATACAAATGCTAACCCCCGGAATGAAACAGCTAAAGCCATTACCACAAGAAGTGGTACAACACTTAAACCACCTGAAATACCTGTAACTTCTGATGAAGCTATTCCTACTCCACAAGAACCATAACCTGATCAAGATAAGGAAAAAGAACCGGTAGTTGAAAAGGTTAATGAAGATAACACAGTTAAGGCTAAACCTTATGTTAAACCATACCAACCACCACTTCCTTACCCGAGTAAAATGAAGAAAGAGAAACTTGAAGCCGAGCAATCCAAATTCTTGGATATGTTTAAACAGATAAATGTAAATCTTCCTTTTATTGATGTGATTTCAGGAATGCCTAGATATGCTAAATTCTTGAAAGATCTAATCTCAAATAGAAAGAAAATGGAAGAACTCTCGGCTGTTACTATGAATGCTAATTGTTCAGCAGTGCTGTTGAATAAGATACCAGAAAAACTATCTGATCCAGGAAGTTTCACAATTCCATGTTTTTTGGGTAGTCTTAGTTCAATAGAAGCATTGGCAGACTTAGGTGCTAGTATAAATCTAATGTCGTATTCACTATACGCTAAACTAGACCTTGGAGAATTGAAACCAACCAGAATAAGCATACAACTAGCCGATAGATCAATAAAATATCCTAGAGGGATAATGGAGAACATGCTAGTTAAAGTTGGTACTTTAGTATTTCCAGTAGATTTTGTTGTTCTGGACATGGAAGAAGATTCTCAAGTTCCTCTCATATTAGGAAGACCATTCTTAAATACGGCTAAAGCAATGATAGACGTGTTCGGTAAAAAATTGACCCTAAGTATAGAGGATGAGAGTGTTACCTTTTCAGTTGATAGAGCAATGCAACAACCACAATCTGCAGATGATACATGTTATTATATTCAAACTATAGATGCACATGCAGAATTATTAGAAGAATTTCCAGAATTACAAGGAACAGGAGAATGTTCTTTAGGAGAAGGTAATGAACCAATTGATGAAGCTGAAATGTTAGCTACACTTATAGCTAATGGATATGAACCAACAACAGAAGAAATTCAAATGCTAAAAGAAGAAGACAGATATCGATATAAATCATCGATAGAAGAACCACCGAAATTAGAGTTAAAGCCACTTCCAAACCATTTGGAATACGCTTATTTACATGGTGAATCTGAATTACCTGTAATAATATCGTCTTCTCTTACTGAAAATGAGAAATCACAACTCATTTCTGTGTTGAAAGCTCATAAACCAGCCATTGCATGGAAGATTCATGATATTAAAGGAATAAGTCCTTCGTATTGCACACATAAAATCCTTATGGAAGGTCATAAAACGTATGTGCAACGCCAACGAAGACTAAATCCTAATATGCAAGATGTAGTTAAGAAAGAGATTATTAAACTGCTAGATGCAGGTTTAATTTATCTAATTTCTGATAGTCCATGGGTAAGCCCAGTTCAATGCGTGCCTAAGAAGGGTGGCATGACTGTCATTACAAATGAGAAAAATGAGCTTATTCCTACTAGGACTGTAACATGATGGCGTGTGTGTATTGATTATAGAAAATTAAATGACGCCACCAGAAAAGATCACTTTCCCTTACCTTTCATAGATCAAATGTTGGAAAGATTAGCCGGGAATAGTTACTATTGTTTTCTAGATGGATTTTCCGGATATTTTCAAATTCCAATAGCACCCGAAGATCAAGAGAAAACCACATTCACGTGCCCTTATGGTACTTTTGCTTACAAACGCATGCCATTTGGACTTTGCAACGCCCCTGCAACCTTTCAAAGGTGTATGATGGCGATTTTTCATGACATGATAGAAGAATGCATGGAAGTATTCATGGATGACTTTTCAGTCTTCGGTGATACATTTGAAACATGTCTAGCTAATCTTGAACGAATGCTTATTAGATGCGAACAATCAAATCTAGTACTTAATTGGGAGAAATGCCATTTCATGGTTAAAGAAGGCATCGTTCTTGGACATAAAATTTCAAAAGAAGGAATTGAAGTGGATAAAGCTAAAGTAGATGTAATTGCTAAACTTCCACATCCCACCAATGTTAGAGGAGTTAGGAGTTTTCTAGGGCATGCCAGTTTTTACCGACGTTTCTTAAAAGATTTTTCTAAAATTGCCACTCCTATGAATAAACTCCTAGAAAAGGATGCTCCATTCATCTTTTCAGATGAGTGTATCAAATCTTTTAATATTCTTAAAGAGAAACTCACTAATGCGCCGATCATGATAACATCAAATTGGAATCTACCATTTGAACTAATGTGCGATGCAAGTGATTTTGCAATGGGAGCCGTTTTAGGACAAAGGATTGAAAAATGATTTCAACCTATATATTATGCTAGTAAGACGTTACAAGGAGCACAAACGAACTATACAACTACTGAAAAAGAACTCCTTGCTATTGTCTTTGCTTTTGACAAATTTCGATCATATCTCGTTCTAGCAAAAACGGTGGTCTATACCGACCATTCTGCTCTTAGATACCTATTTTCAAAACAAGATGCTAAACCAAGATTAATCCGTTGGATCTTACTCTTACAAGAGTTTGATATTGAAATCCGAGATAAAAGAGGAGCAGAAAATCTCGCCGCTGATCATCTTTCTCGTCTTGAAAATCCCGAATTAGAAGTTCTAAATGAATCGGCCATACAAGACAACTTTCCTGATGAATATCTATTGAAGATAGATTATAAAGAAATTCCATGGTTTGCAGACTATGCAAACTACTTAGTTTGTGGATTCCTTGAAAAAGGATTATCGTACCAAAGACGAAAGAAATTCTTCAGTGATATAAAACACTATTTTTGGGAAGATCCAAATCTGTTTAAAAGTTGTCCCGATGGAATAATACGCCGATGTGTATTTGGAGATGAAGCTAGTAAAATATTAAACCATTATCACACAGGACCAACAGGAGGGCATTATGGGCCTCAACTAACAGCAAGAAAAGTTTATGATGCTGGATTCTATTGGCCTACAATTTACAAAGACGCACACCTTCTTTGCAAATCCTGTGATGCTTGTCAAAGAGCCGGAAAAATAAGTCAACGTGATGAAATGCCACAAAATGTCATCCAAGTATGTGAAGTATTTGACATTTGGGGTATTGCAAGGTTTGGAACACCGAAAGCTTTAATAAGTGATCGGGGTACTCATTTCTGTAATAATCAACTTGAGAAAGTTCTTAAAAGATATGGAGTAACTCATAAAATCTCCACCGCATATCATCTACAAACAACTGGACAAGTTGAAAATACCAACCGAGCTTTAAAACGTATTCTAGAGAAAACCGTAGGATCAAATCCGAAGGAATGGTCCATTAAATTAGAGGATGCACTCTGGGCTTTTAGAACAGCCTATAAAACTCCAATTGGAACCACACCTTTTAGACTTGTTTATGGAAAAGCATGTCATCTTCCAGTAGAAATTGAACACAAAGAATTTTGGGCTTTGAAGACATGTAATCTTGATTTACATGAAGCCGGACGTCTACGATTAAGTCAACTAAACGAATTAGAAGAATTAAGACATGAAGCATACGAAAATTCGTTAATCTATAAAGAAAGAACGAAGAAATGGCATGATAAAAGAATCAGAAGTTCAAAAGAATTTAAAGAAGGAGACAGAGTTCTTCTTTTCAATTCACGATTCAAGCTATTTCCTGGAAAATTGAAATCAAGATGGTCTGGACCATTCATAGTCAAAAGATTTTTCCCATACGGAACGATAGAATTGATAAATTCAAATGGGATTGAATTTAAAGTTAATGGTCACAGAGTTAAACATTACATACATGGTCCGATGGAAGTCGACAACGAAGTTAATCACAATCTCGACACCACAGCTAACTAAGTGTGGGGAGAATCAAATCTTTAAAGGATAATATGTATTTCTGTTAGAGTTAGATTGTCTGTTTTCGTGTAGTTCTCGAAAATGGAACCCGAATGGTCTTTCCCTAGCAGACCCTAAAGAACTAGTCTTCTCCCCCCATTCTGAATTTTTATTTTTTTTAGGAAATGAAGACTGCCTGTGAACTAAACCATGGTCTAATGCTACACGCTTTGATCACTAAACGTAATAATGACATACTTCCGAGTGAATTAGTATCAGTAATCAGAGAAAGAATGGACGGAGTTAGAAAAGAATCCAGATGCGAAGATAATAAGTTACAATTTGGTAAAGGAAAATCAAAATCCGCAGCGAAAAGAAGAGCACGACACCTAGAAAGATGTCACAAATGCGGAAAATGGTCACATGGAGGTAAATGTTCAAATAATCAAACCTATTCAAACACCGAATTTGTTACTCTATGCAGAGACGGACCGTTCATATGTTTAGAAGAAAAGACACTGAATGCTCGAGGTTACGCCTATGTAGCCATGGAAAACCAATTAAACCGACTATCTTATGAATGGGATAGATCATATAACTAAGAAATCTATTTCACAGGTATGTCTGTACAGTTTTTATTTTTATTTTTTTATTTTAACCTTTTTAACGCTAATTTGTTCGCTATAAAGTATTAAATTGGTATTGAATAAAATTAGGTTTGGCGACCGAAATTATTGATATCATTCAAAAAAAAATTTATTACATGACTGCGCAATTTAACGTTTATTCTTAAGGTATAAATATCTTTAATCAATCAACCCAAAATATTTCAAAAATTTGTCATGAGTTAAATTAGGTCTTGGAACCGAAATTACTTTACCGAAAAGAGGGGCGCATATTTTTGATAATATTTGATTGATTAAAGTGGGATAAAAAGCCAAAAAGATTTTTAATTTTATTTTTACCATGTTTTTAAAATTAATATTTAAATCTTAAATTAATATTGTAAACTTTGTAAAAACAATATATTTAAAATTGTAAATATTAGAAGAATTAATATAAGTTTGGTTTGAATTTATAATATGAATTTTTAAATTAAATTGGTGTGAATTTTTTTATTTTTAAAATATGAATTTTTAATTTTATGCATTTCAAATTTTAAGTTTGGTGTGAATTTTTAATATTAATTTTGAATTTTATATTTAAATTGTGTGAATTTAAAAACAAAAATTTACTTTATCTCATTAAGTTAAAAATATGATTTTTAAAATTCGTCGTAAGTTGAAGACTAGGTCTTTAAACCGAAATTGCTTTACCCGAGGGAGGGACGAGAACTTTTATTATAATTATTTTTAATCTTATTGAATTAAAGTATGCCAAAAACATTAAAAAACCCAAAAATCTTAACTTTTAAAACAATCGCTACAAAAAGACAAATTTTAAAATTTTGTCGAGGGACGGACTAGGACATCGATCCGAAACGACCTCGTCCTAAATAACAAGGGAAACAAAATTTTAAAATTAATTACTTAATTGTTTTAATTAGTATAAGATATATATAAAAAAAAAAAAAAAAACCAAACTCCGCGACTCGCGGAGTTTGAAGGCTTAAATGCCGCGAGTCGCGGGAGGATCGGATTACAGAAAAAATAAAAGAGCTGGAACTGATCAGTCCCAACACACCACAAAACACATATTGCGAAATAACTGCACGAAAAAAACCCGAAAAATACACCCCAAAATCACAATTTTTAACCGTTAATCACCAAATTTTTTACTAAAATCATATTGAGAAAGATGCTATCAAGGAATTACTTAAGAAAAACGGTAAATTTCTACACCTAAACACCATTTAATCCGAAATTAGTGTTCTTGAGCAATTTTTTCCCCAATTTGATTTTGATGCTTTTTAGTGTAATTAGGCTTAAATTGTTTATGTATTATGCTTGTATAACCTAGATTGATGCTGTTTAACATGATTAGAAGCCTTAAACTTCAAAATTTGAGTAATCTAGGGTTTGTGTTCTTGAGCAATTTGGGGCTTTTTGATATAAACAGGTTATGGCCGATTTTTGTCATGAATTGTTGCTAAATAAAGTAGTGTAACATGTTTAGGTAGTTAAATGATCCAAACTTTGAGCCTAAACATGATTTTGAGAATTAAAGTGGACTTTTTCAAGTCTAAAATTCATGAACTTGATTTTTGAGAGATAATGCCATTTGAGACTTGTTTAATTGCTAGTATTGATTATTTTGACATGTTATTTGAGTTAAATGCTTATGAACTTGGCGAACATTTTCATATATGCTTATTTGAAAAAGTGTAGATTTGATAAAAATGTGAAAATGAGCTTAAGTTTGATATAAATTGATCATGTCATTGTAATTATTTTGATTGATGATTTTACTGACACTAATGCATATTTGGATGCACAAAAATTGTGTTTGATGTGTTTTGCAGACTGAAAGGGGTGAATCTTCATCCCAAGCTCGCAATGCTCCTGCTGAGAATGCGGAACAACAGGAGGTGGATAACTACTACAAGCA
Organism: Rutidosis leptorrhynchoides; assembly: GCF_046630445.1. Taxonomy (NCBI): domain Eukaryota; kingdom Viridiplantae; phylum Streptophyta; class Magnoliopsida; order Asterales; family Asteraceae; genus Rutidosis; species Rutidosis leptorrhynchoides. Next base: position 173,194,526 of record NC_092336.1, read on the forward strand.
GGATATACCTCATCCAGTCATGACATTTTCTGATATGCACTTGGAAGATTTGCATCCGAACCTGAGATTTGACAGACTTTGGATAGATTATCCAAAGTATTAAAGGGGGTTACATACGCTTCATTCTAAAGTTGTTGAGGTACCGAGGGTCATAGAATGGGGACCCTTAGAAGCTGTAGAATTGGTCGGGCCAATTAGGGAATTACTTATACAGAGGTATGGTAATTCTACTTTTAATGACTGGGTACGTTTATTCACCATGCGTAGACCTGTATATAAAGTATGGTGTGAAGAATTGTTATGTAGTATAGAGTTGAATGATCGGGTAGCTAGTTTAACCGATCGATCTTTTATTAGATTTTTGTTAGGCGGTTCGATGCGCCACATGTCTTTACTAGACATAGCTCAGGCTTTACGTATATATACGCCTGAGGAGTTAGCATCTGCCGATTGTAGAGGGTTGATACTAAACGGTAGAAAGATAGATGAAAATTTTGATACACACGGTGTGTGGATTCAAATGACAAGCCATTACCGTTTCAAAGGGGGAAATTACTCTTATTTGGATATAGATAGAGCTGAATTAAGAGTGATTCATAGGTTTTTAGCTAATTCGATTACACAAAGAGGTAAGAACAAGGAAAAGGTAAATGAACAGGATTTGTTTTACCATATGTGTATTCGAGACCCACAAAGCGCTGTAAGTATACCTTATTGTGTGGGTTATTATTTATCAGCTATGGTTAGGGGGATGCGACCGCATAGCATAATAGGAGGTGGTATTTTTATTACTTTGATTGGTGAATATCTCGGTGTGGATATAAGTCGGGGGGGATTATTAGTAGAAGAACCAGAACCCCGCGATACTATAGGTTTAAATGTATACCATGGTGCGAAAGTTTTGAAGAGGCAAAATAACGCCGCAGTCCAATACCATGGTAGACATCCACAGGTTGAGAGAAACCAACAGCAAGGTAATGTAGGAGGGGGAAATGAGATGCAAGAAATGCAAAGGTTTATAGCTTCACAGGAGTACGAAAATGTTAGACAGAGAGCATTTGAAGATTGGCAAGTTCATCAGAACCAAATCATAGCTCATTGCCAACATATAGGTAGAAACTATATTCCTACACCAAAACCCATCTTCCCTCCCTGGTCTATAGAGATGCAACCACCGTATCCTACGTATAACCCTGCCGAAGCATTCTATAGCACCTATGGTTATGCTTGGAACCCCTATTGGTACCAGTATCATCCCTAGTCTACTTAGTTTTATTTATTTTGTAATTTGTAATATTGATACGTTTAATACTTATGTTAATATTGTAATAGTTTTTATAATGTTCTAACTTTTATTCTTAGATTTTAATAATTTTTGAATGTGGGGTAATATACCAAACTTAAGAAATATGTATATATGTTTGCAGTTTATCTTATGTACACAACAGGGTAAAACAACGCATTTTCAAAGACTGGCATTAAGTTCAGCAAAAGCAACTAATTTTGACGACAAGATGCAAAATATATGTGAAATAACAACAAGACGGAATGAACAAATGATGTGCACCATTTATCATTCAGCAAACAAACACCAATTTTTTTACAACCCAAAGTGGCTTCAAAAGTTGGTGCAAAAGATAAGGGTTCCAAATGCATAGGTGAAGTCCCAAATATCTCAGATATCTTCGACACGACAAGCGAGATTAGCCATGTTGTTGGCCAAAGCTCTTCGTTCAAAGGAAGTATAAAGGGCAGTCAACCATTCGGGTCTAAAAAAATTTCATACAAGGAAGAATTACAAAACTTTGGCGTTCTCATGGAGAATATGGCGAAAGATTATACCCCAAGCAAAGACTCGAAACCATGAGGCTCGCTGTAGTGACCCAGAAAATTTCGACTAATTTTAAACCAAACTCTCGATATGATATTATATTTTGGACACGATAAGCAAAGTCTGTAATGTTGAGTCTCGAAAACTTTGGAACAGTTACATGAATGCATTTGCCCTTTTGACCATTCCCGACGATTCACGAACCACTATTTGTAAATAGATACATATTAAACTATAACCGGATGAATCCAAATTCAGTTTAAAATCCATGTCTACTTTTAAAATAATTGTTTCTGATTGAAAGATTTTGTCAACCCAATTATCACAAGCAAACAACATCTACTCTGGGATTATACGTTTTAATTTGTTTGATTCTTACATATCACTGTTTCAGGTTCTGTGACACAAACTTATTATACATATATTATCTATCTATCATTGTTTCCATTATATAGAAAACATTTAGCAAAGAAAACAAAATCCGTTTAACATCACTATCTCTTTATTGGTTTTCTGTATTCTTCTCCCTGATTGAGAATCTTTGTAGACATATTAACCCTACAAAAATAGCTTTGATGAATTATAAATGATACTTCAATTATTCTATTACATACACATGATAATGCTAAAAACGAACATATATTTCATAGCATTATTCCTTAAGAAAGACAAGCTTTTAGTTGCAATTGTTCTATTTACAAGTGATATTCGTTTAAATAATAAAAGGTGAAGACAAAAGACAGATTCGACGAATTGAAGACGCAAACGACCAAAAAGCACAAAAGTACAAAATACAATCAAAGAGGTTCCAATTATTGATAAGAAACGTCTCGAAATTACAAGAGTACAAGATTCAAAACGCAAAGTACAAGATATAAAATTGTACGCAAGGACGTTCGAAAATCCGGAACCGGGACCAGAGTCAACTCTCAACGCTCGACGCAACGGACTAAAAATTACAAGTCAACTATGCACATAAATATAATATAATATTTAAATAATTCTTATAATTATTTAATATATTATATTTATTTATAAAACCGTCGGTAAACAAAGAGCCAAACTCGTGTGAGCTGTAAAAGCAAACTCCGCGACTCGCGGAGTTTGAAGGCCAAAAATGCCGCGAGTCGCGGAGCCCCAAGTTTTGAAAATCCCTATAAAAGCAACCGAATTCAGAGCATTTTATATCATCATATATCAATCTCTCCATCTATATACGTAAAATATATATATATAATTTATATTTTAATTTTAATTTTAATTTTAATCCTAATAATAAGGGTACGTTAGCAAATGTTGTAAGGGTGTAAGTCGAAATTCTGTCCGTGTAACGCTACGCTATTTTTAATCATTGTAAGTTATGTTCAACCTTTTTACATTAATGTCTCGTAGCTAAGTTATTATTATGCTTATTTAATCCGAAGTAATCATGATGTTGGGCTAATCACTAAAATTGGGTAATTGGGCTTTGTACCATAATTGGGGTTTGGACAAAAGAACGACACTTGTGGAAATTAGACTATGGGCTATTAATGGGTTTTATATTAACTAAACAATACCTTGTTAATTTAATATACAAACTTATAATTCGACGTATTTATATATAACCACATACGCTTGACTGGGTACGGTGGGCGGGAAATCTATAAATACCAATAATTATTCATTTTACCGGATACGGAAATGGATTATTAGTTAATAGACTTGTTGAAACAGGGGTGAATTACATTCAAGGGTAATTGGTGTAATTGTTAACAAAGTAGTAAAACCTTGGTTTACACGCAGTCGATAACCTGGTGTATTCATTAAACAAAGTATTAAAACCTTGTTACAATTCGAATCCCCAATTAGTTGGAATATTTAACTTCGGGAATAAGAATAATTTGATGAAGGCTTTCGCTCTTTATATTTATGACTGATGGACTATTATGGACAAATCCGTATGGACATATTAAATAATCCAGGACAAAGGACAATTAACCCATGGGCTTAAAATCAACACGTCAAACATCATGATTACGGAAGTTTAAATAAGCATAATTCTTTTATTTCATATTTAATTTTCTTTATTTTATATTTAATTGCACTTTTAATTATTGTACTTTTTAATTATCGCAAGTTTATTTTATCGCACTTTTATTATTCGCAATTTCATTATCGTTATTTACTTTACGCTTTAAATTAAGTCTTGTATTTATTATTTTACATTTGGTTTTAACTGCGACTAAAGTTTTAAAATCGACAAACCGGTCATTAAACGGTAAAAACCCCCCTTTATAATAATAATATTACTTATATATATATTTGTATTTTTATAAAAGTAAACTAATATAGCGTTAAGCTTTGTTTAAAAAGATTTCCCTATGGAACGAACCGGACTTACTAAAAACTACACTACTGTATGATTAGGTACACTGCCTATAAGTGTTGTAGCAAGGTTTAAGTATATCCATTCTCTAAATAAATAAATATCTTGTGTAAAAATGTATCGTATTTAATAGTATTTCCTGCTAAAATTTAATAGTATTTTATACCCCTTAGCTTTAACATCAACACACTTACACATTCTTGCAATCAACTCCATTTCTCTTCCTCTTTCTCTTATGTACGTGAATCAAACCATATCCACCAATATTATATGTATTCTACCATCACTTTCTTGTACACCATGATCATCTTCGATCATCATCATTCTAATATTCCAACACGCTATTTGTTCCTATTTCTTCTAACCCACTCAACACCCACAACACCAAACGGATAAACTATAAAGCCTACTCCATATTTCTGTCTCTTTTCGATGGATATTACACAACCAACAATCAACTTGAACCACCATCTTCACCTCTTAAAACTGCCACTACACAACCATCATCAACACCACCAAAACAGTTTCCTACAACTATGTTGTTATGTTCCTGTTCGGCCACAACAGAAACCGAGAATCCTCTTGTTTCCAGCTACAATTCGAGGTGTAACCCACTTCATTCGATTCGGCAACCCACCAAACAACCTCCATCACCACCACTTGTACACGGTGCTACAACTTGTTGCCTGCTATTTCTGTTTGAGCCATGATGAGACCACCACACGTCACACCACAACCATTGAGACACTTATTTGATCTCGTCACTGGACTGCTGCTATCTTCTATTGTTTTCTTTGTTTAAACTGAACACCATGTATCATCTTAAACACCATCGACAATACTCACCACTTTTGTTTCTGTCTGTTGATCGAAAACCATCCAAAGCCAACACCTTTTCTACTATTTATGATTAGCCTACTATCTTTCTATTTCGTTGACAGCCCAACAAATCACCATAACCGAATAAATATTGCTGTTGTACCTTCGTTTGTTTCTGTGTAAACCGAAACCCATAGATAAACATCTCTGTTATTACTCGACTACTGTTTGCTGTACAGCTGCAAAACCCATCATTTATCCATGTTAAATAATCTGCTACAACTATTGTAAGATCCCATTTCCATTAAACAAAGAATGATAATTCTAAAGTGGGATGAGAACGGATATACAAGGAGAACAAATGGGTCATCAGTCACTGCTATTCGAACAACTTATCATCATCATATATCATCGAGTAACCAACCCATACCTTCGAACTACTGCCGTCTCTAATTCTGATTCGAACCATTGAACCTTCTTTTCTCTCGAATATACTGTTATTCTTCGTGATCCCATGTCTGAATCCTTGAAACCTCCTCATCAGTGATTCGATCTAAGTAATTATAGATGATGATGATACAGTGGCGAAGTGGAGTAATGATAATGATGCGGTTATTTCCTTTTTATTGGCCGACAAACCCTAAAGCCCCACTTCCAATACTAATTCGTTCCTAATATCCCTTTTTATATAAACCGCATTTTTTTTATAAAATTTTGCAACTTGGAAATCGATTAATCTGTATTTCGTTGGGCTTTAGTAATCCATATGATCAATATAAATGGGTTAGTAAATTGTGGGCTTGTGAAATTATTAATTGGGCCGAAGTTGAACTTGGGCCGAAATATGTGAGTTGGGCCGAGATCCACTTTGATTGTTGGGTTGAAATAAATGTGGTACGGATCTACATATTAATGGGTTATATAGTTTTAGGTTGGGAATTATTCCAGAAAGATAATAGACAGACAGATGGTTAGGGATTTGTGTGTTGAGCGAGAGGTCGTGGGTTCGAGCCCGGGCAAGGGCAATTTTTTTGGAACTTATTCCTTAAGGTAGTTTCCTATCATTATTATTATTTTAAAAATTCTAAGTATTATGATTTGATTAATAATATTGTTAAGATTATGATTAAAAAGATAAACATTATAAATACAAATATTATTATGAAAATGATTAAGTTACTAATTAAGATGATTATGATATTATAAGTATAAGTATTATGGTTTAATATATTAATGGTAAATTTTTGTTATTATTATTATTATTATTATTATGATTATAAGAATTATTATTTTTATGATTATATTACGTATGATTAATAAGAAGAATTATGATTAAGTTTACTACAAATATTATTATTATGATTATTAGTATTATAATTATTATCATAACTACTATTATTATTATTACCATTACCATTTTTGTTATTAGTGTTAACATTATTATTAAAGTTATTAATACTACTAAAAGAGTCAGTATTATCAGAATTATTATTTTCATTACCATTACTATTAAGTTATTCACTTTATTAAAAATTACTATTATTATCATTATTATGAGATTTATTATCAAAACTATCATTAATATTATTAGTTATAGAATTATTAATACTATTATCATTAATATTAATATTAGTACTATCATTATTATTATTGTTATCACTTAAAATATTATTTTAAAATACTACTTTAACAAATAAATGATATTTATATAAGAATATATTTAATACATATAACATCACAAAATTTAATATTTTAATGTACAAAATGAATATATGAAACATATATATATTATCAATATAAAAAGGACATAACTAATAAATTTATATATACATTTATTCGATTACAACTATGTATATTAATATATATATGAATAATATAGGTTCGTGAATCCGAGACCAACCCTACAATTGTTCAATGTCGTCATATGTATTTTTACTACAAAATACATTAGGTGAGTTTTATTTGTCTTTTTACCCTTTATATTTTTGGGCTGAGAATACATGCGCTGCTTTTATAACTGTTTTACGAAATAGACACGAGTAAATGAAACTACATTCTATGGTTGGATTATTAAACCGAATATGCCCCCTTTTTAGTCTGGTAATCTAAGAATTAGGGAACAGACACCCTAATTGATGCGAATCCTAAAGATAGATCTATCGGGCCTAACGAGCCCCATCCAAAGTACCGGATGCTTTAGTACTTCGAAATTTATATCATGTCCGAAGGAGGATCCCGGAATGATGGGGATATTCCTATATGCATATTGTGAATGTCGGTTACCAGGTGTTCAATTCATATGAATGATATTTTTGTCTCTATGCATGGGACGTATGTTTATGAGAAATGGAAATATAAAACCTTGTGGTCTATTAAAATTATGAAATGATTATTTATGTTAAACTAATGAACTCACCAACCTTTTGGTTGACACTTTAAAGCATGTTTATTCTCAGGTACGAAAGAAATCTTCCGCTGTGCATTTGCTCATTTTATAGATATTACTTAGAGTCATTCATGGCATATTTCAAAAGACGTTACATTCGAGTCGTTAAGTTCATCAAGATTATTATCAAGTCATTTATAGTTTGAATATATTATGAAATGGTATGCTTGTCGTCAACTTTCGATGTAATGAAAGTTTGTTTTTTTTTTTTAAAACGAATGCAATGTTTGTAAAATGTATCATATAGAGGTCAAGTACCTCGCGATGTAATCAACTGTTGTGAATCATTTATAATCGATATGGACTTCGTCCGGATGGGTTAGGACGGGTCTTCACAGTTGGTATCAGAGCGGTGGTCTTAGCGAACCAGGTCTGCATTAGTGTGTATAATTGATAAGTCGTTAGGATGCATTAGTGAGTCTGGACTTCGACCGTGTCTGCATGTCAAAAGTTTTTCTTATCATTTCGTGTCGAAAATTTCCTGCTTATCATTCTTAGTCTAGACACATCTTACTGCAATGATTGCATGAATTGTGTATAGATAAATTCATATCTTAACGTATCTGTTATTGTTACCTTTGTCTGACAGCTTCCGTAGATTCCTCCGTAACTTATGGGATTTTAGTATTATATATGCATATGTAAATTATGTATTGCAGGGTACTAATCTACATCCTATAATCTATTTCTTATCTAAAAGTCCTTCATCTGATCGTACGAGATGAATCCCTCAACCAGTTCGAATTCCTCGGATTCCGACAGCTATTCCGATATGGAGTTTCACTTATCAGCGTCACCGGAATAAATCAACCAATCAGTCATCCCCAATTCATCTGATGGTTTCGTAGTCGACTTAATCAATGGAGACGCGAAAAAGGCGATCCCTTCCACTAACCGAATTTACCTCTTGGCGATGAACCTGAAGCACTTATCAGCGAACCAGTCCGAAATGCCATTTTCACCCTCATTTCCCGAGTATCTCATCACAATTATATTCTATCCACAATTCTAAACCTTATTCATCCACTCTTCCGACCGACAATCATCCTGGAGGAATACAAGAAGTCAGCGAACTTCGTGCTCGAGTTGTAGCCTTGGAAAATATGGTGCAAAATTTACCAGCTTCAGCAAGATCATCGGCACCAACAGTACCATCAGTAACAGCACCAGTACCATCAACAATCCATGCCTCAACATCTCATTCTGTACCTCGAGTATAATCATCGTTCTACATGACGTTCTACATCATTTATCTTCGTTCGACATGGCGATTATGTATTCTCTAATGTTTTAGAGATTATATATTCTTGTTCTAACGGTAAATCAAATGAGTCTATTATTATATTGACTCATTAAATCCATAATTACATCTGAAGAAAATATATATATATATATATTTTCATACAGATTGTAATTAAAAATTCTTTTGTACAAACTGTTAATGATGAAAATATTTTAACGGGTAGGTAATACCCGAGGAATATTTAAATTTCACATTAATAAGTTACACTGTACATTCTTCGAATCTGATTCAACAGTCATTTACTATCCTACTTACAACCACCGATATACGTATCCGTTCACCGCAGAATAACCATTTTCATTCAATTTCATATTTGGATTTTGACCTATCAGAATCCAACAAGTGGCATAATGAAGAAATAATAGACACAATAAAAATTGATTAGAAACAGACTAATTAACAATATGAAATTTTGTTAAGAATTCACGCTAACTGCTCCTAGCTAATTGTTCCTTGCTAACTAATTAATTCCGTATTTCATTTTATTTATTGCAATTTATTTATCGTAATTTATTTATCGCAATTTAAATTCTCGCAATTTTATTTATCGTCATTTAATTTCTGTTATTTACTTTACGCACTTTATTTATCGTCATTTAATTTCTGTTATTTATTTTTACGCACTGTAAATATCGGGACACGTGTACAAGGTTTTGACATATCATATCGACACATCTATATATATTATTTGGAATAACCGTAGACACTCTATATGCAGTAATGATCGAGTTCTCTATACAGGGTTGAGGTTGATTCTACAATAATATATATAGTTTGAGTTGTGATCGAGTCTGAGACGTATACGGGTCACGACACGTATTAATTAATTCGAATATTATATATTAAATTATATATGAGTTATTGGACTGTCAACTGTGGACTATCGACTGGGGACTAATAACATTGGACAATTAAAATGAATTAAAATATTAATTATAATATATGAAACTAAACAATTCTTCAAGTTTGCCACTTGATTTCATCTTAAATTTCATTTGTATCTTGACGATTACAATCTGCGTTCAAAATCTTTCATGATTCTTGAAAACACCTCAATCGAGAGGATGAACCGACCGCACTTCATCTACTGAAGAAAAGATTGATACATATAGTTATGCACCTGAAAACTCTCGGAAATTGAGTAAACATTTAACACATAGCTGTGTTAATCCCTTAGTATTATTATTACCCAACATAACTTTGCAATCCCTTTCCAATTTAGCCAATTTTGTCACAGCTCCAACAAGTCAACTCTGACTCTTCGTCCGAAACAATCTCATTATAACCTTGATATATATACGTACTCATTATTGTTACCGGGGAACCTTTTATATTCCACCATATTACCAGCAGATGTACCATCAACCTGGTCGCTCCTTGGTTTAAATCTCTCCGACAAATCACTATAATTATCTATTGAAGTCTCATCATGTACTCATCCGCATCTTGTAACAAGAATTGCCATACCAATTACCGGAAATCAGCAAATCTGTATTGTGAGCCTCGCAACGTTTCCACATCAACAGTTATATGTATCCATATAACATTTATCTCTTAGAACTATGATCTCCATTCTGAAATTCTGAAAAGCACCCAATCTGCGAATTAATACTCTGAATTTTGAAAAGTTGAATGAAGCAACAAAAACTGAAAACTACCTCAACAGCCAAAAGTTGATGATAAAGAATTGTATGTTGGCAAAGCTCAGAAAAAGTTTGAAACTGAAAAAAAAAACTGATTGAGCAAACTACGAAGGAGTCTCTGAACAAATCACAAGGACTAAACTTGTACATTAAGAATCCTGATGATTCTATTTCTGATGAAATCTTTAGCGAATACCTTGCTTCTGACTCCAAACTCTTACGGACAAATTTTCCTCACCATCCTTCGATATTAGAAATTCCAAGATATCATCGTATCTTTCATTATAAATATCCTCCATATTTCTGAAGATATTTTTATAACTATTCTTATCTGAAATCATTAATCTCTCCGTGCCATCAGTGTTACATCATATAGAAACTGCTAGTTTCTATATTCTGTAAACTTTCGAGCTTAAAATATGAATGTTATTGAAGTAATGTTAGGAACTGATGCATGAGTTAATATAATATAATGACACTTGATCAACGTGATTATATTACAGAATTTCATGCTGAGTTTCTAAATGGAACGTGGTGATTCACAGATCATAACGTCATCATGTGCCATGTTACATAACTCTATCATTCTGCTTAACTTCTGAACATATCAAGAAAGTATATTTTTGATAGTTCTATTCTCAGTGATTCTGGTAATTTGACAAATCAAATCTTGCTAATACGTACTTTCTTGCTTAAAACATTAGGTTCATTCGAAACTCCATACTTATGAATTCTTGACCATTACTCGCTTTACTAGAGGTCGAGAGGAGAATAAATAGGCAGAGAGCTCTAAAATATAAGAGAAAATATAAAGTCCAATAACAACACATAGGTTACAAACCGTGGATATTAGTACGAATAGCAATACAAAGACACGGTATAATTAAGAATAGTATCACTCAAGGTAATAGTAGAAGTAAACAGATTTTTCCTGTGGAAGATTGAAAAGAAGGATGACAGAAATGATAGTTAGGAAAATATCAAGAATCAGAACTGGATTAAGCATTTTCATAATCTTTTGAATATGGGAATTGAGTATAGAAATGGTGAGAATAATGGAACGGAAGAGTTAAATTTATAATGGAAGTATCAGACAGAGTAATCGAGGCAGATCATCGTATTTAATTATAGAGGTCCTAATTTCTTTAATCACCGAAGAATCAAATCTTAATCAGATCATGAAGATTTTCTGTAAATCCCTTGAATTCCGGAATTCAATCGAGACAATGTCAAAAGTTAAGACAAACCTTATTTTCCTGAATTCAACCATGACTAGTCAAAAGTTATGATGAAACATGTCTTTCTCATTTCACTATTTAGCGATAATTTCATTCATACTATTCGAATAATCGAATTATATTATCCTTATTACTCAATGATAATAAAACTCTAATTATCAGCTTTTATGAGTCAAGAAAACATTTTTATTGTTAGCCATGACCACCTCACTCAAATTTCGGGACGATATTTCTTTAACGGATAGGTACTGTAGTGACCCGGAAAATTTCGACTAATTTTAAACCAAACTCTCGATACGATATTATATTTTGGACACGATAAGCAAAGTCTGTAATATTGAGTCTCGAAAACTTTGGAACAGTTACATGAATGCATTTGCCCTTTTGACCATTCCCGACGATTCACGAACCACTATTTGTAAATAGATATATATATATATATATATATATATATATATATATATATATATATATATATATATATATATATATATATATATATATATATATATATAGATATATATATGTATAGATATATATATATACATAGATATATATATATATACATAGATATATATATATATATATACATAGATATATATATATACATAGATATATATATATATATATACATAGATATATCTATATATATACATAGATATATATATATATATATATATATATATATATATATATATATATATATATATATATATATATATATATGTATATATGTATATATGTATATATTTAGGAAATACTAAATGAATTAGTTGTTAGAATTAATTATGTGAAATAAAATAAAAATATGATATTACGATAATAATCATTTACAACATATTTATATATAACTAAAGTATATTAAAAATAAATATAAACTATAACCGGATGAATCCAAATTTAGTTTAACATCCATGTCTACTTTTAAAATAATTGTTTCTGATTGAAAGATTTTGTCAACCCAATTATCACAAGCAAACAACATCTACTCTGGGATTATACGTTTTAATTTGTTTGATTCTTACATATCACTGTTTCAGGTTCTGTGGCACAAACTTATTATACATATATTATCTATCTATCATTGTTTCCATTATATAGAAAACATTTAGCAAAGAAAACAAAATCCGTTTAACATCACTATCTCTTTATTGGTTTTCTGTATTCTTCTCCCTGATTGAGAATCTTTGTAGACATATTAACCCTACAAAAAAAACTTTGATGAATTATAAATGATACTTCAATTATTCTATTACATACACACTTACACATTCTAGCAATCAACTCCATTTCTCTTCCTCTTTCTCTTATGTACGTGAATCAAACCATATCCACCAATATTATATGTATTCTACCATCACTTTCTTGTACACCATGATCATCTTCGATCATCATCATTCTAATATTCCAACATGCTATTTGTTCCTATTTCTTCTAACCCACTCAACACCCACAACACCAAACGGCTAAACTATAAAGCCTACTCCATATTTCTGTCTCTTTTCGATGGATATTACACAACCAACAATCAACTTGAACCACCATATTCACCTCTTAAAACTGCCACTACACAACCATCATCAACACCACCAAAACAGCTTCCTACAACTATGTTGTTATGTTCCTGTTCGGCCACAACAGAAACCGAGAATCCTCTTGTTTCCAGCTACAATTCGAGGTGTAACCCACTTCATTCGATTCGACAACCCACCAAACAACCTCCATCACCACCACTTGTACACGGTGCTACAACTTGTTGCCTGCTATTTCTGTTTGAGCCATGATGAGACCACCACACGTCACACCACAACCATTGAGACACTTATTTGATCTCGTCACTGGACTGCTGCTATCTTCTATTGTTTTCTTTGTTTAAACTGAACACCATGTATCATCTTAAACACCATCGACAATACTCACCACTTTTATTTCTGTCTGTTGATCAAAAACCATCCAAAGCCAACACCTTTTCTACTATTTATGATTAGCCTACTATCTTTCTATTTCGTTGATAGCCCAACAAATCACCATAACCGAATAAATATTGCTGTTGTACCTTCGTTTGTTTCTGTGTAAACCGAAACCCATAGATAAACATCTCTGTTATTACTCGACTACTGTTTGCTGTACAGCTACAAAACCCATCATTTATCCATGTTAAATAATCTGCTACAACTATTGTAAGATCCCATTTCCATTAAACAAAGAATGATAATTCTAAAGTGGGATGAGAACGGATATACAAGGAGAACAAATGGGTCATCAGTCACTGCTATTCGAACAACTTATCATCATCATATATCATCAAGTAACCAACCCATACCTTCGAACTACTGCCGTCTCTAATTCTGATTCGAACCATTGAACCTTCTTTTCTCTCAGATATACTGTTATTCTTCGTGATCCCATGTCTGAATCCTTGAAACCTCCTCACCGGTGATTCGATCTAAGTAATTATAGATGATGATGATACAGTGGCGAAGTGGAGTAATGATAATGATGCAGTTATTTCCTTTTTATTGGCCGACAAACCCTAAAGCCCCACTTCCAATACTAATTCGTTCCTAATATCCCTTTTTATATAAACCGCATTTTTTTTATAAAATTTTGCAACTTGGAAATCGATTAATTTGTATTTCGTTGGGCTTTAGTAATCCATATGATCAATATAAATGGGTTTGTAAATTGTGGGCTTGTGAAATTATTAATTGGGCCGAAGTTGAACTTGGGCCGAAATATGTGAGTTGGGCCGAGATCCACTTTGATTGTTGGGTTGAAATAAATGAGGTACGGATCTACATATTAATGGGTTATATAGTTTTAGGTTGGGAATTATTCCAGAAAGATAATAGACAGACAGATGGTTAGGGATTTGTGTGTTGAGCGAGAGGTCGTGGGTTCAAGCTCGGGCAAGGGCAATTTTTTTGGAACTTATTCCTTAAGGTAGTTTCCTATCATTATTATTATTTTAAAAATTCTAAGTATTATGATTTGATTAATAATATTGTTAAGATTATGATTAAAAAGATAAACATTATAAATACAAATATTATTATGAAAATGATTAAGTTACTAATTAAGATGATTATGATATTATAAGTATAAGTATTATGGTTTAATATATTAATGGTAAATTTTTGTTATTATTATTATTATTATTATTATTATGATTATAAGAATTATTATTTTTATGATTATATTACGTATGATTAATAAGAAGAATTATGATTAAGTTTACTACAAATATTATTATTATGATTATTAGTATTATAATTATTATCATAACTACTATTATTATTATTACCATTACCATTTTTGTTATTAGTGTTAACATTATTATTAAAGTTATTAATACTACTAAAAGAGTCAGTATTATCAGAATTATTATTTTCATTACCATTACTATTAAGTTATTCACTTTATTAAAAATTACTATTATTATCATTATTATGAGATTTATTATCAAAACTATCATTAATATTATTAGTTATAGAATTATTAATACTATTATCATTAATATTAATATTAGTACTATCATTATTATTATTGTTATCACTTAAAATATTATTTTAAAATACTACTTTAACAAATAAATGATATTTATATAAGAATATATTTAATACATATAACATCACAAAATTTAATATTTTAATGTACAAAATGAATATATGAAACATATATATATTATCAATATAAAAAGGACATAACTAATAAATTTATATATACATTTATTCGATTACAACTATGTATATTAATATATATATGAATAATATAGGTTCGTGAATCTGAGACCAACCCTACAATTGTTCAATGTCGTCATATGTATTTTTACTACAAAATACATTAGGTGACTTTCATTTGTCTTTTTACCCTTTATATTTTTGGGCTGAGAATACATGCGCTGCTTTTATAACTGTTTTACGAAATAGACACGAGTAAATGAAACTACATTCTATGGTTGGATTATTAAACCGAATATGCCCCTTTTTTAGTCTGGTAATCTAGGAATTAGGGAACAGACACCCTAATTGACGCGAATCCTAAAGATAGATCTATCGGGCCTAACGAGCCCCATCCAAAATACCGGATGCTTTAGTACTTTGAAATTTATATCATGTCCGAAGGAGGATCCCGGAATGATGGGGATATTCTTATATGCATATTGTGAATGTCGGTTACCAGGTGTTCAATCCATATGAATGATATTTTTGTCTCTATGCATGGGACGTATGTTTATGAGAAATGGAAATATGAAATCTTGTGGTCTATTAAAATTATGAAATGATTATTTATGTTAAACTAATGAACTCACCAACCTTTTGGTTGACACTTTAAAGTATGTTTATTCTCAGGTACGAAAGAAATCTTCCGCTGTGCATTTGCTCATTTTATAGATATTACTTGGAGTCATTCATGGCATATTTCAAAATACGTTACATTCGATTCGTTAAGTTCATCAAGATTATTATCAAGTCATTTATAGTTTGAATATATTATGAAATGGTATGCTTGTCGTCAACTTTCGATGTAATGAAAGTTTGTTTTTTTTTTAAAACGAATGCAATGTTTGTAAAATGTATCATATAGAGGTCAAGTACCTCGCGATGTAATCAACTGTTGTGAATCGTTTATAATCGATATGGACTTCGTCCGGATGGATTAGGACGGGTCTTCACACTCGCCTCATGGAACACCCGCGGCCTAGGAAACAAATCAAAAGGTAGTTTAGCGGGCTCGTTGATCAATCGGTTTCAAATACAATTTCTCGCAATTCAGGAAACTATGGTTAAGGAAGTTTCTCTTCCCATTCTCAATGAAATATGGAAGCATTTTATTTTCGATTGTGTCCAAGTTGAAGCATGTGGAAGATCGGGCAGTCTTTTATCTATTTAGAGATCCGATGTTTTTACCTTGATTAAGTCATGGAAAAGGAGATATTGGATTGCAACTATATTGAGGTATCTTCCTTCCAATCGTTTAATCTTAATTGTTAATGTTTATGCACCGAATCTTGAGAGCAAGAAAAAATTGGTGTGGGCACAACTTAAGGATATTGCACTCAAATGGCCGGGTCCTATTTGTTTGTTGGGAGATTTCAATGCCGTTTGTCATCCGGATGAAAGGTTACGGGAAGTTATTGATTTTAATAGCATTAATTCATTTAATGAGTTTATTCTTAATGCTTCCTTAATTGATCAACCTTTGTCTAATGACGAGTTTACTTGGGAAGGACCAAATGGAAAGTTTTCACGCATTGATCGAGTTCTTGTTAATGTCGAATGGTCTAGTCTTTGGCCCGAAGCAATTCTACAATCTGCCCAAACGGATAAACCCGACCACAAGCCCATTATTTGGGGGAACAAGCTTTGTTATTGGGGTCCAAAGCCTTTTAGATTCAATAACTCATGGTTATCTCAGCGAGGTTTTCTAACACTCTGTGAATCAAAGTGGGCCGAATTCCAAGTTTATGGTTGGGCTGCTTTTATTGTTGGTAAGAAGTTGAGGCTGATGAAAGTCGAAATAAAGGAATGGTGTTTCTCTCAAAAAAGTCTCGATGATATCAATCTTCAAGTCTGTTCCAAAGAAATCTCCTTTCTTAAAAATTGTTTCAAGGTTAGGGATCTGTCTGATGGCGAAATTGCTTCTCTCCCTGCTTTGAAGTTAATTAAAAAACAGCTCACTATTCGTATTGATTCAAAGAGGCGACTTCAATCTCGATATTATTGGTTAAAGTTGGGCGATATAAACTCTAAATTTTTTCATCTTGTTTCTCGCATCAAACAACAATCTTCTCATATTTCCGGGTTAAAAATCAATGGATTTTGGGTTGAAGATCAATCTACTGTGAAAGACTATGCAATCGAATTTTTTGAAAAATTGTTTAATCCTCCTCCTCCCACTGATATCAATTTCGATTGGTCTGGACTAAATTTGGCACAGGTTCCTGCTGTTTTAGTCGAAAGTCTTGAACACGACTTTTCTTCTGATGAAGTTCTCAACGTGATAAAATTTTTTGATGGCAATAAAACTCCCGGCCCCGATGGTTACTCGTTACAATTTTTCAAAAAGGCTTGGTTCTTTCTTGAAGATACAATCATGAATATGTTTGAGCAATTCCATACCAATCCGGCTTTTCCTAAAGGTTTCAATTCTTCGTTCATTGTTCTTATCCCCAAATCAAAATCGGCAATGACTATTGATCACCTACGCCCCATTAGCCTCATTAATGCGCCTTATAAGATTATTGCAAAAACCCTTGCAAATAGATTAAAAAAGGCAATTCCTTTTATTATAAGTGAAAGTCAAAACGGCTTTGTCCCATCTCGGTTATTGATGGATGGCGTGATGGTTGTTAGCGAGGTTGTGCATATGGCTAAAAAGAGGAAGAAACCCATTCTCCTTTTGAAGATCGATTTTTCCAAAGCATACGATTGCGTCTCTCATGAATTCCTAATTCAAGTGTTACTTAACATGGGTTTTGGACCCAAGTTCATCTCATGGATCAAGACTTGTATTTCTAATATTAATTTCTCAGTTCTTATCAATGGTTCTCCGTCTCGTGAAGGTTTAATGAAGCGTGGTTTACGTCAAGGGGACCCGTTATCTTCTTTTTTGTTCATTATAGTGGCGGAGGTTCTTAGCAAACTCCTTTCCAATGATCTCAAAAATGGTGTTTTGGAGGGTTGTAAAATCGGTCAAAACTTGCAAATTAATCATTCCCAATTTGCCGATGATACTATTATTTTTGCTCAACCGAATGTTAATGAACTTCTTCGGATCAAACAAGTCTTACATTTATTCTTCCAACTTTCCGGTTTACAAATGAACGCCATCAAGACAATGCTATATGGCATTCATGTTTCTAAAGAAGATATGATAGCTTTTTCGGACATCTTTGATTGTAAAGTGGGCGCGTTTCCTTTGGAATATCTTGGAATTCCAATTGGTATTGCTAGAGAAAGAAAAACAATGTGGGATCCAATTATTGAAAAGTTCAAACGTAAACTAGCCGGATGGAAAGGTCGTTGTCTTTCTTTTGGAGGTAGATTGGTCATGGTCAATGCGGTTATATCCAATCTTCCTCTTCATTACATGTCGATCTATAAAGCCCCGATCTCCGTTATTAAACAACTTGAAAAATATCGAAGAAATTTCTTATGGGGCGGTGATTGTCTTGTAAAGAAAACATGTTTAGTAAAATGGGATTCGGTTTGTTTGCCTAAAGATTTGGGTAGTTTAGGCATTACTCCTCTCCGATTAAAAAATCTTACAATGCTTGCTAAATGGTGGGCGCGTTTGAATAATAACGAACACGGTTTGTGGAAGTCTATTGTTGTTACTTCCTTTGGTCCTTCCTTTAGAGGTAAACTTATGAACAACGTTGCTTCTTTAAATACGTCCATGTTATCTCCAATTAGGAAAGATTTGGTTAACCTCCAAAAGAATGAGTCCGCGTTCGGTTTAGTTGGTCCTAACAATTGGAAGTGGAAGCTAGGTAATGGAAAAAGCATTTTATTTTGGTACGATTCTTGGGTCGATGGTCGTATTTTGAAAGATGAATTCCCCTCATTGTTCTTCTCTTGTTCTTTTAAGGTGCAAAGTGTTCATTTTTTTCGCATGCCTACTGATTTATCAATACCACAGTCTGGTTGGGAATTTCACTTGGGCCAACCTTTGTCAATTTATAATTCTTTCAAGGCCCAAGATCTTGCCTCTTTATTAGCCTGCTATTCGCTTAATCATGTGGCGGATGATAAGGTTACATGGGCTGCAGGCCCAAACGATTCATACTCTGTGGCAGATGTAACTCGTATTCTTATTCAATCGAACTGTGCCTCTTCCCCGATTTAGCCTAGAATCGTGTGGGCTAATAATGTTCCTTCCAAGATTATGATCTTTCATTGGCTAGCAATCAAAAAAAGTATTCCCGTCAAAGACGTTTTGGTTAGTAGACGTATTTTACGTCCAAATCAATCTTCCTTATGTGTTTGGTGTAGAATTGAGATTGAGACTATCGATCATTTATTAATCCATTGCAAATGGTCTTCATGTATTTGGACGGATTTATTCCGTTGGTGGAATATTCGGTGGGTTATTCCAAGGACTATCCTCGATTTCTCATTCGATTGGTATTATGGTATGGGGATAAAAGCGTCCAAGTTTTGGAAGTTGATGGGGCCCGCCACGATTTGGGCGATTTGGAATGCTAGAAACGATATCATCTTCAATGGCAAGTTTACATGTCGTTCTAGTCTCGTTCGTTGTATCAAACTCAAAGTTTTTCTTTGGGCTTCTAATCTCAAGCTAGTGCACGGACTACAAGCCTATGTGTGGGATCATAATCCTTCGTTTCTTGTTTAGTTACCGGTTTCGTTCATCTTTGTAATGTTTATGTTTGTTCTTAATTCTTGTAATGTTTTATGACCATTTTTAAACCGTCATTGTACTTGTAATTGTTATGCTTCATTGTTTTGATGAAGGCCTTTAATATATGAATCCACTTTTTCGCCAAAAAAAAAAAACCAGCAAACTAAAACCCTATCAATAACAGATAACACCGAAACTATTAGTACAAACTATCTATTATAAAATTTACCGAGGGAAAACAACAAGCAAGTACCCAACTAATTAAATAAACTTTATACACTTAAAAAGGTAACTTAAAAGGTTTAATCTGCGTGTAGACGTTCGCAAAGGCGGGATTTAATGTAATCGAAACGCGCTTTCTCGCGCGCTATTTTACATATCGTATGATCATGAAACGGGACGGTTCTTTTCCCAGAACCGAACCGAATTTTTGAGAAACGAACCGAACCGATATTATATGGTCCGGTCCTTAGTCCGACTATTTGCTAGAAAATGGGACTCAGGACAGAACCGAACTGAGATAGTTTGGTCCGGTCCTGTACCACGCACAGCCCTAGTCTATGCTACCCCCTTACTCCCTCTTCGTTAATCAACAAACTTCAATCTCGTTCTACACCTTGTGTGTTTCTCGGTTTTCCTCCTCAACACCGTGAGTATTATTACTACGATATAAGAACAAATAAAATTTTTGTCTCTAGACACATCTTATTTGATGAGTCTGTTTTCCCATTCACTAAACAATGCTCTCCTACCACTACCACTCCCATTGATACAAACTGTAATCCCTTTTTTACTTACTTGCAAAACAATACCTCAGGTAATTCCTACACTCCACTACCATCACCTTCTGTTATTACTCCTTCACACTCACAATAGACTACCCCCAACATTCTGTTCTACCTCCTCGGCCCAATAACACTACTGTCCGGCCCGTACAATCTGCTTCTCCTCAGCCCAATACAACGAACCAATCTACATCACCATCTAATACTGATCAGGTTCCATCTTCTTCAAATTCAACGTTTATTCCAGCCACATCTAATACCATTATCACTAGATCTATGTCCGGTATTGTAAAACCTAAAACTCAGTTCAATCTTCATACCTCTAGCTCGATCTCACTTATTCCCATCAACCCCAAAACTGCCCTGGCCGATCCAAATTGGCGCCATGCCATGTACGATGAATACAAGGCACTTGTTGATAATAATCCTTGGGTTTTAGTCCCTAAAACAAAAGATATGAACATTATCCGTTCCATATGGATTTTCAAACATAAATATAATTCAAATGGGTCGTTTGAACGGTATAAAGCCCGACTTGTGGGCGATGGCCGTGCTCAACAAGTTGGTATCGATTGTTACGAAACTTTTAGTCATGTGGTTAACCCACTACCATACGTACAGTCCTTCACATTGCTCTTGTAAATTCATGGCAAATCCATCAGTTGGATGTTAAAAACGCGTTCCTACATGGGCAACTCAATGAGACCGTACATATGTATCAACCCGTAGGTTTTCGAGATCCTCAAAAACCAAACCATGTATGCCTATTGAAACGATAGTCTTTACGAACTAAAACAATCAACTAGGGCATGGTATCAACGATTTGCAGATTATGTATCAACTATCGGTTTCACACATAGCAAGTGTGTCCATTCGTTATTCATTTACAAATGTGGCATCCATACCGCATATCTACTATTATATGTAGATGATATCATATTGATTATGTCTCATAACAGCCTACGCGAGTCTCTATTGTCTTTGTTATCTAACGAATTTGCTATGAAGGACTTAGGTAATTTAAGCTCATTCTTAGGCATTTCGGTAAAGCGAACAAAAGATGGCATGTTTCTTAATCAAACCGCGTATGCAAATGACATTATTAGTCGAGCTGGTATGGCGTTATGTCAACCCGTTTCGACACCAGTAGACACCATGGGCAAACTTAGTTCGAATACAGGCGCCAAGTATAAAGATCCCACCTATTTCTTTAGTTTAGCAGGGGCGTTACAATATTTGAATTTTACACGACCCGACGTTGCATACGCAGTTCAACAGGTTTGCTTACATATGCACAACCCACGAGATAGTCATATGCTCGCTATTAAGAGCATCATCAGATACATAAAGGGTACGGTTCACATGGGCTTACATATGACACCTTCACATAAACATGAATTGGTCGCTTATACGGACTCGGATTGGGCCCGTTGTCCGGATACACGTCGTTCAACCTCGGGGTATTGTGTTTTCTTAGGTGACAACCTTATTTCTTGGTCCTCTAAGCGTCAACCAACCATCTCGCGTTCTAGTGCTAAATCAGAATATCGGGGGGTGGCTAATGTCGTTGCGGAATCATGTTGGTTACGAAACTTATTACTTGAACTACACTTACCTCTACATAAAGCCACTTTAGTTCTCTGTGATAATGTTAGCGCCACTTGTCTCTCATATAATCATGTCCAACATCAATGAACCAAACATATCGAACTAGACATTCACTTTGTTAGGGAAAAAGTGCAACGAGGCGAGGTTAAAGTTCTACATGTTCCAACTCGTTTACAAGTTGCCGATATTTTCACAAAAGGCTTACCACGAGTCCTATTCAATGACTTTCGATCCAGTCTTTGCCTTCGTTCTTCTCCGACTGTGACTGCGGGAGGATATTAGTCAATATATTGTACTTGTTTAAATGTTGTACACACATATATTATATCCATACATATGTGATACGTATGTTAGAAGTAGTCTAGAATAAGCCCACCTTATGTGTAGTGTGTGTTAGTCAAAGTTCTCCCACAAAGTGTGGAGTCTTAGTTAGATGGACAGCCTATATATACTCATGTGTACTGTACTTTGCAAAATCAATATACATACGAGTTTATCCAATTTACACTCCCGTTTTACACCCAATTCTCATCGCCATGCTTTGTAGTTCCGACTTATCGACAACCAAACCATACATACAACTTTTATTAAATTTGTATTTGATATGGTCGAAATTTTGTTATCACAATTTAAACTCTGCTACAATATAATACTACTAGTACATGTTGAGCTTAATGGAGAAAAAAAGTTGAAAACGATTGATAGATAATTTGATTATGTCGCGTACATTGAGTAAACATGGAAATTTTTCTCCATTTATCTATCTTTACATTTGTGATTTTTCAATAACTCTTGGTAGATAAGTAAAAAACTCAGTGTTTACAAAGATGAGAAAAAAAGGTGAACATTATGACATATGGTCATTGATTTTTTTTTTTTTTTAATATTTTTATTTACTTTTTAACGAATTGTTGCAATTTTTTTAAAAAAAATATGAAGTAAAATACAAAGATCAAAATTCATATGAGTACAACTGACACACACTTCAACAAGTGTGCTTATACATGTAGACCTTATGATCTACTTGAATACAACATTTGTAACTAACTCTAGCACAACAAAAGCAAACTAGACAACCAATACAATGATAGCCAACTGCTCAGTTCAAACTCCAAAACAAGGTGGTTTAAACAGCTCCCACGTAAAGTAAATATTCGCATCTCGTTGGATAGACTTCCAACTAGACTTAATTTTTCGAGAAGAAGCATGGAGATTGAGGATATTGGTTTTGTTATGTGTGAGTATAGAGTTGAATCTATGGATCATATTTTCTTTGGTTGAGAAGTGGCGGTTGATTTATGGAGAAGAATCAAATCGTGGGTGGATGTAATATGGCCAGATATCATCGCTTGGTCCGAATGGGTAGCGTGGTTCGATAGTTGGCATGTTTCAACTACAAAGAAATGAAAGTTGTATGTGATCGTCGCGACTTCTTTATGGCACATGTGGAGATATAGGAACGGCATTATTTTCGCTTCCCCGTTTTTGAAGAAGGCGTGTTTATTTGATTCTATTCGTAGTTATGCTTATAATTGGTATTGTAATAGAAGTAATTCTAGTATTAGTTGGGACGAATGGCTTGTAAAGCCATTGTAATCGCTTTTTTGTTTTTGGCGTTTTAGCCGTTGCATGTTGGTTGGTGGCCCTTCCCTAGCTGCTCGCTAGGGGGGCTTGTGTTTTTATAAAATTTTCGCAGTTCGAAAAAAAAAATACAAACCAAAACACATACACCCAAAATAAAAACAATACAATCATGTTCTTCGATACATCTAAGCGTCACAACGAAGAAAACCCAAAGGAATCACCCAAAGTCTGCCACAGATACGCACAATCCCCAACCCCCTTGCATAACAGAAGTCAGTTACAAGCAACAGTTCGTTGACCTAGGCTTCATCCACATCCATCTCAGCAGAAAGGGACAAAAGCACAAGTCACGGTACACTACGACCGAATTCGTTGTGGCGCTTCCTCGTGGTGATGACAGGTCCATGGCAGTGTTTCTGTAGCGTTCAAGAGTTGATTGGGTGATTCCTTGTCAGTTTTAGTTGCGATTTGCAATGAATTAGTCCGTTGTTATTTTCAACCACTTGCTGACATGTCGTACCCGTAAAACTGCCATTCATTTATTTTTGGCCATTGGATAATGGTTATATAGTTAAAAATTATATATCGATAAAAAATAAATGGGAGCAATTACAACTGCCATTCATTTTTTTTTAGGTGCCAAAATACGTAGTAATACGTATATGTGTGTGTGTATATATATATATATATATATATATATATATATATATATATATATATATATATATATATATATATATATATATATATATATATATATAATAAGATCCGTGGATCCAAATGAAGTACAATGGCAAGCTTGTAAACCTGTGTGACTAGATCTGATGATCTACTAGCAATGCAGTGCACTAACCAATGAGTACATCAAAAACAACCAACGTACAAACAATAGAACTTACCGCACAACCAACATGCATCCAACCAAACACAACCATCATGCAAACAATAAACTTACTACAGTCTACACACGCCACACATACAATGAAATACGCATAAACACAATCACTAAAATGAAAACGAGTCGAACTCACCAATGACCCAAAAAGAAACTCGCACCCCCAAAACCAACCCCCATCTCCTGAAACTAAAGAAACACGACCCAACAGCACCCCTCAACTACACTACCCAAGAGTCGTAGCAAAGAATACCGTAGGAATCACTCTAAATCGCCACATATGAGCACAATCACAAACCGCCACTAAGGATCAGTTCGGTGGCCAAAGATAAACCCATAACGAGTTCGAGAGAAATGAGAAAATCCGACCGCGATGCAGGGCAATCGAGAAAACCCAACATGACCAAGGAAACCCAAGACAACGCTGAAAGTGTGGAAAGCGACAGAAGCATGCCCCATTTTATACTGGCCTTATTACACTACCTTTTATGCTGCTATCCTGTTTTTTACTCCGTATATAACTATCAAAACAAACTACGGATACAATAAGTTAAACAAAAATTATATACGGGCCTAAAACCCAAAAACAGATAAACAATAATAAAAAAATCAAGAAACAGAACAGCCGAACAGGACACGTTATTTACAATGTCTTCTTAAAAAACAACTATGCAATGGTATCAAGTTACAAACTAGAGGTCCATGAAGGAAGTCTAAATATTACAGATTTGTAGTACAATTTCGATATAGACAAACTAAAATCGGTAATGTGTTTGAGAACGATACCCAGGTAATTGCACTGCAGAAGAACGATATTCACTTGGATGCCCAACATTACGATAACTAGTCGAGCTTCCAGAAAGACGATACTCTTGTGTTGGGACTCCAAGAGGGTGGTACTCTCTGCTTACGAGGTTGTACTTTGGTGGTGGTAATGTATAGACAGGATCATGATATGAAGGTGCCTCTCTACTGTATATGTTATACGTGTTGTGTTCCGGTCTTTCGTGGGTGTACAACCTCTGAACGGGGGCTTCATGCTTGTATAAAATTGGGTGTTCACGCTGGTATAAAACAGGGGGTTGTACATAGTCGATGTAGCGTCTTTCTTTAACTTGTGGAGAACGGGCCCGCATTTTACGTTTCTTTTGGTTTTCAATGGGTCGGATTATATGTGGGTTGGGAGGAGTTATGGGATGGGCACCTCCTCGGTCCATTTGCAGAAAGAGTTTACATAAATTCTTTACCTGTAAGATTTGAAGTAATATAAGGTAAAACTAGAGATTCTTCTGCAAGTTATTACTTTGTCATTTAAAGAGATATATATTTTTTTAGACATCAGTTTGGGATCACCCAGGGGACTTAACCACCCACGCGTTCATCTCCCGTAGTTGTATAACCCACCCCCAACTACTGCCCTGGAGGAAACCCGAAACAATCTGAGGGCATGGCCAGTAAAACCCTCCTCCCCGCTGAAACAATCTGAGGGCATGGCCGGTAAAACCCTCCTCCCCGCTGCCCCCACACTAAGCGAAAGGCGACCTGGGTGGATACTTCAGGTCAGAGATAACATTGAGTGCAATATTGCAGCCCAGCGGAGTCGAACTCCTGACCTCTCGCTAAGAGAGGCAGGTCACTACCAGCTGAGCTACAACTCAATGTTTCATTTAAAGATATATTAATATGAATATAGAGATGAAAGTACCAAAAAAAAAAAAAAAAAAAAAAAAAAAAAAAAAAAAAAAAAAAAAAAACGATCAGAGAAGAAGAAAGACCTGATCTGCCTTGAGCAAACCTTCAAACTTATTTCGAGAGTAGTAATTTTCTTTAAGGGCCCCCTTAAAATTTTCTTCTGCTAGAGGCAAGCAATCATCGAGCACAGTAAATCGAACCTAAATGATAATATATGCAGAAGTTAACATTTTACATGTTTTTCTAATGCTATGAAGTACGATCACGATGGGTAATGTGCGCGTTTAAGTAAAAATGGGTGGTCACTGGTTTGAATCGACATATAATTGGGCTGGCTTGACCAATAGGACACATACACTTTTGGTCCAGCTTTAAAACCTTCTATTGCAAAGAAGTTCACATTAAATACAGTCTAACACTAAAATTCAAAGTAAGAACATATTAGAACGTATTATACTCATATATAAATATATGTACGTGTATATAATATATAATATAGTAATATAATAATACTAACTTGAGATGGGAAGTCGGCCTTGAAAGCTTTCGGTTCAAGATTATAACCGCCTGGTCCAGCAGCTTTAAAAATCCCATACATCAACCTTAAATCAACATCAAACAGAAACAGTCTCATCCCTTTATAGATCTTGGCTACTTGATCCTTCTTATTTCCAGGTAGCCCAAGGACCTTGTAACGAAAACAGTCACTTTTTGTCTTCGAGGTACACATGAACACCATACCCATGCTCTCAACCCTCTTTGAACCCTTCTTTCTTCTAGAAGCTTCTTGTTTATCTCCATCAGCAACCAATGTCTCGGGTGCTTTTTCTTCAACCTTCGTCTTATTAGACGATTCTGGCTTTTCTCCATTAGCAGCATACGGTTTCTGTTCGTCCTTCTTTTTGTTTCGATTACGATTCCTAGGTCTAGGTCTTTTACCATTACTCTTTGGATTCACACCTAATTCAACGCCAATTTTTGGTACTTCGGCGTTGTTTTCTTCTTTTTTAACAGTATTTTCCTTATTAGTTGCATCTTCTACTACAGCCTGTTCTTTTTCGTGCTCTTTATCCAAATTGACATTTTGTTCTATTTTTTCACCGTCCTCTTTATTCGTATCAAGTTTCTCATCTTTATCCTTTTCTCCATTAGTAGAAAACGCTTTCTGTTCATCCTTCTTTTTGTTTCGATTCCTAAGTCTACGTCTTTTACCATTATTCTTTGAATTCTCACCTAATTTATCGCCACTCTTTGGTACTTCATTATTCTTCTCGTTTTCTTTAACAACATTTTCCTTATAAGTTGCATCTTCCACTACACCCTGTTCTTTTTCGCGCTCTTTATCTGTATAGAGTCCTTCATCATTAACCTTTTGTTCTATTTTATCATCTTCTTGAACAGCATTTTCCTTATTAGTTGCATCTTCTACAACACCCTGTTCTTGTTCGCGCTCTTTATCCATATCGAGTCCTTCATCGGTAACCTTTTCTTCGATTTTTTCGTCTTCCTCTTCTTCATATTCATCCTCATCCTCTTCATCTTCTTTAACATCATTTTCCTTATTAGTTGCATCTTCTACAACAATCTTTTCTTTTTCTCGCTCTTTATCCGTATCAAGTCCTTCATCATTTACCTTTTGTTCTACTTCTTCATCTTCTTCGTATTCATCCTCGTACTCTTCTTCTTCTTCTTCATCTTCATCTTCTTCCTCCTCCTCCTCGTACTCTTCCATATCATCTGTAACTTCAACCCCAACCTCAGTTTCGTCAGAGTTCATATCTGGCTTAGATATTATATCCGATGGAGCGATAACTGACTGACCTACATCGGCTTCAGGTTTCAAGTTCGATTTCGGAGTTTCATCTTTATCATTTGCATCAACCATCGTCCTGCAGAAACTCATCGTTGTGAAACCAAAAATCGTTGAGCACTAACCACCGATGAAACTACCCACAATGATCGTTAAGTATGAAAATACAGAACCATATAGATCTAATAGCACTAAACAGAACCAAAACAATCAAGCACTAAGACGCCTCAGACAGGTACACCTTCAATGAAAAAGTGTAGAAGTTTTTAAAAGCTCAAACAGTAACTAATCACAACAAGATTCACAATGTATATAAGTTACTGGAAACAGAAAAAATCATTTTGGGAAAAGTAATGTTCTCTGATTAACGGTGTACGTGTACCTGGATCTGGACCCTCATATAGCCAGATCCGAATCCTACTTAAAGCAAGTCTAAAGCTCCAAACTTTATTCTCAATGCACGGTTTAATTGTATTTCAACCATGAAGTTTTCATGAATGTGCTTTTCATGAACTTTTCATGACTGTCTTCTTGAAGACTGTCCTTGATTGAGGATGTATTATACGGTACATACCATAAGTTAACAAGTAAAATTCTCGGGCCAAAGTCGGGACACGAATATCAGTTCGAATCTCTATGTCCGTCCAAAAGCTGCAGTAGATCCTCCCAAATGGCTTCTTTTCGATCTTCGTTATTAGTAACAGACTTTTTTATAATATAGGAAAGAATCACAAATTCTCAAAGTTTAATCTAAACTCAGGCAAATTACTGATTCGTAAAATATAAACAAAGTGACAATTATACATGTTTTTCCTATTTTACAAAAATCGTGTTATATCGCCCCTAAAAATCATTAACTGAAAGCTCAAATAAATTTCAGAGCAAAACATGATCTAAAGCTTCATATTCATATAACAATTACAAAAGAAACATAGTTATGAATTAATTCGAAAACATAATTGAGTGACATTTATGCATGCATTACGCCTAATGACCCAAAAATCGCATGGTACCGCCCCTAAAATATCATTAAATGATTCGACATATGAACTGACATTTTAATCAATTTCACAGCAAAGCATGAGCTTAAAATTAAAATTAGTCAAATAACAATAAATTCCCCAACTTCAATATTTAATTGAGCATATATAGTTGGAAACCTAATATAACGACTAAATAAATAGATACCTAATACAGTAATTCACATAAATTAAGCCTGGCCCTGATCAAACAACTTGAACGATATGATTCGAAGGAATACGAATACATGATTAGCAATCGAAAATACACATTGAATTACATACTTGATAATTAAAAAAAAAAAAAAAAAAAAAATGAACTGGAAATAGAATAAAGACGTGATAAATTACCTAGAGATGTGGAGAAATCGGAATTATAATTGAAATTGTATCTGCAAACAAAGTTTATATATACACACATGACATGGTGTTAGGTTTGAGAACCAACAAATTCGTTGGAGGAGTAGACGCAATAAATTGTATGAAGTGTGTAGGTGGAACGGTGATGACCGGGCAAAGTCCATATTAATTAATACTTTCAAAATATTCCTTTAATTGTTAATCCCCACTTTAAAAGAAATGATCAAACGCTCATAATTTATCTTAATTATTAATACCTTAGGATCTTAACTAACGATTTGTTAGCTTAACCATTTTACCCTTCCTTAATTCAATCACTTTAAACCGATGTATACGGATATGGAGAAGTTATTTTTTGAGATCAAAACCGTCAAACCTTAATGTTCATCTCAAAACTTCCCGTTCATAATTAATCACGCTATTTTTCTCTCTGAATCCCTAATACCTTTCTGGTGATCTTCCCCTTCACAATTAATCACTCTATTTTGCTCTCTGAAACCCTAATACCCTTCTGCTCATCACCATCCATCGATTTCAATCAATTAATCTTATTAATTGTCTTCATATTTTCAGTTCATAAGGAAGTCCGCCGAATAGAGGTACGAGTATTATAACCATTCTCTCTTTGCATCTACTTAAGAAATCTGTCATTACTAATGGGGATGTGTAGCGACCCCGACAAATCGTCAAGTGACGGCGTCATCTACGTATGGTCTCATTGCATGGTCATAAGCATTTATAACAAAGTTTGACCGAAAATATGTCGCATTCATTTCATAAAAGGATGTTTCAATGTTTACAAAAGTAATTCCCAAGACAAGTACATATCAAAAGTTATAGTTCATATGAAACACGTGCGACATAGTTTAAAGTAGCCAAAAAGACGCTCCACGTATGCAAGTATACTCGACATCCAATGCAAGTATCAAAAGTATGATCGGAAGCATGTATCACTTAAGTTCAAGGACCTGAGAAAAACATAGAGAATCTGTCAACGAAAACGTTGGTGAAATCATAGGTTTAGTAAGTAAGTAAATGAGTAAGTAAGTTGAACCACAAGTGTTGTCACGTTGAAATAATAATAAACCATTCTAAAAGTTGATATCACGAGCACCCAATTATCAAGGCTTAACTATCACGAAACCCCATTAATATAGTGTCAGAACATACACTTATCCCCGAAAATATATTTCATCCGATTAACGGTAGCGAACCGTCCGAATGAGGGTTTGTCAAACCCGTATGGCCACACAACATAAGTTCTCGCTTACACCCTGCAAGTGTAACTAATGATAATTGAATTGAGGCTTTTTGTTCTAACTCGTACGTAGAATGTTTGTTTTCGCACTTGTGTTCACTTTGTAAAATGAAACGTTTATGTTTTCTCATCCCAAATATAAGTATAAAAGAGTAAAAGTGGGACTATGATCTCACCTTTGATTGCAAGAGCAAATAAGTACTTCAACAAGTAATGTGCGCTAAGGACAACGCTAGTCTCGACCTAAACAAATAGGTTGTGTCAATAACGATAGTCACGGAGGGTCAAAGTTGTTCAATTAGTCCTATGGCTCAATACGACTCGATTATGAAACATGTGAAGCAAATAGTCAAGTTTCATGCAAGATACATGTATAGAAACAAGTTAGAAAGATTGCATAATCAATTGGTTAAGTTTGACAAAAAGTCAAACTTTGGTCGGTCAAAGTCAACGAAAAAGTCAACATGTTCGGGTCGGGTCCCGAACAAATTTTCTATGCTAATTATTCATATATAAGCATGTTAGAACAAATTGCATGTGAATTGGAGGTCTAGAACGTGCCAAACATTTTTCACATTTGGGACAAGGAGGTCAGAACCTGGCCCCCTTATATGTCGCGCCGCGACAGGAAGGGGCCGCGCCGCGGCAAAGGCCGGGTGCTGGTGCCTGGCCAGTCCCAAATGTTCAAGTCTCAATCCAAAACCTTTTTGTGCATAAAACACAAACCGCTAACACTTAGGACTCGCACCTTATATCGTTGGAAAGCTCTTTTGACGTAGAATGCAACTAAACACAATTCATCAATCAAAAACCTCATTTGTAACAACCGAGTTTTCAAACCAAGTGATCATTCAATGCACACATTAATGCTTCAAACTCACCAATGCACATTTAATGATTCGGGCATTCAATGCATACATATGACATGCCATTTTGTAGGTAATTGAGCATACAATACAACTAACAACTTACTAACAACAAATCATGGCAATCAATGCATCAAATAATCATTTCAAGTTCATTAAACCCTAGCTCAATTCCACCAAAAATCACTAAACAAGTTCTTAGAGTTTTCTCATGCAACCTATACATCAAAATGAAGCTAGTAACACTAGGAACACATTTAATACATGCATTTATAACATTTAACAACATTTAATCATCTAAAACTCAAGATTAAACACACCCATTTTGCTAGTTCATGCAAGTTACTTCCAAACAACAAATCAAGCAATTCAAACACATAATCTTGTTAGACTAGAGCCATAGACACTAATTAACAACCTTGTAACTCAAAAATCTCAAGAACACAAAAATTAGTGATTTTAGAAAGTTACCCAAATGCAATGAGATTGGTATGGAATCGAAGAGGAGATCACGAGGAGTTCAAATATGTAATTTGTTTGGCTCGAAGCTTGATCGATTTATTATGGATGATGATTTGCTTTATGGAGAATTTAGAGAAAATATGTAAGTAGTGAAAGAAAAGAAGAAAGAAATGAAAAGGAAGAAGATAAGGAGGTTGACTTAGTCAAAGCTAGTCACCTCTTTGTCTTGTTGGCGAAACTAGTCCCTCAAGTTATAATCGGGTGCGTTAAATTACCTAAACAAGATAATTTGAAACGCGTGTTAACGGGAGATGTTATAAACATATAAGGGAGTTTAAAGTAGTATAACGGAAAAGTAAACGGAAATAGGCGGGATGTTACATTACCTACTCCTTAAAAGAAATTTCGTCCCGAAATTTAAGAAGGCGTAGTAATCGTTGTTTCTTCCTCGGAATCCGACGATTCCGGAACCGGGAATAGATGAGGGTGTTTCTTTCGCATTTGATCTTCTCTTTCCCAAGTAAACTCGGGTCCCCTTTTGGCGTTCCAACGGACCTTAACAATCGGGATCCGGCTTTGTTTTAATTCCTTCTCGACGTAGTCCACAATTTCAACCGGTTCCTCCACAAAATGGAGTTTGTCATTAATAGTAAGTTCCTCGAGAGGGACGACGATATCGGGCTCGGCAAGACATTTCTTCAAGTTAGATACATGAAATGTAGGATGGACGGAGCTTAGTTGAGGCGGAAGATCTAAACGATACGCGACGGTTCCAACACGCTCTAAGATCTCGAAAGGACCAACATACCGCGGATTCAGTTTCCCACGTTTCCTAAAACGAATGACACCCTTCCAAGGTGTGACTTTTAACATGACGCGGTCACCGACTTGAAATTTGAGGTCTTTGCGTCTTTTATCGGTATAGCATTTTTGACGACTCCGGGCCGTCCGAAGCCTATCTCGGATTTGAAGGATCTTCTCGGTGGTTTCGTGAATGAGTTCGGGCCCGGAAATTTGCACGTCACCCACTTCGGCCCAACAAAGAGGAGAGCGACATTTTCGACCATATAACGCTTCAAAGGGTGCGGCCTTTATACTCGCGTGATAACTATTGTTATAAGAGAACTCGGCGAGAGGTAAGTGCTTGTCCCAAGCTTTTCCAAAATCAACGACGCAAGCTCGTAACATATCCTCTAAGGTTTGTATGGTACGTTCACTTTGCCCATCGGTTTGGGGATGATATGCGGTACTCATGTCTAAACGCGTTCCCAACGCTTCTTGTAACGTACGCCAAAATCTAGAAACGAAACGGCCATCTCGGTCGGAGATAATCGATAAAGGTACACCGTGTCGGGCTACAATCTCCTTAATGTAAAGTCGTGCAAGTTTCTCCATTTTGTCGGTCTCTTTCATGGCGAGAAAGTGCGCGGATTTGGTGAGGCGATCGACAATGACCCAAATAGTATCATAACCGCCCGACGTTTTTGGTAGCTTGGTGATAAAATCCATCGTGATCCTTTCCCACTTCCATTGTGGGATCTCGGGTTGTTGAAGTAACCCGGACGGTCTTTGGTGTTCGGCTTTGACTTTAGCGCAAGTCAAACATTTGGCAACGTATCTAGCAACTTCCTTTTTGATGTTCGGCCACCAATATTGTTCTTTAAGGTCATGGTACATCTTATTGGCGCCGGGTGAATCGAGTATCGTGATTTGTGGGCTTCGTCTAAGATGAGGTTTCGTAAGTCGCCATATCTAGGCACCCAAATTCTTCCGGCGTAATATCGAAGTTCGTTTTCCTTAACTTCGAATCGGGAGACGAGGATGTTTAAAAGTTCACGTCCGATGTGGTTGTCCTTAAGAGCCTCCACTTGAGCTGCACGAATTTGGCTATTAAGGTTGGAGTGGATGGTGATGTTTAGTGCTCGGACGCGAAGAGGTACCGTTCTTTCCTTTCGACTTAAGGCATCGGCCACTACATTTGCCTTTCCGGGGTGGTAACGAAGCTCACAATTGTAATCGTTCAAGGTTTCAATCCACCGTCGTTGTCTCATGTTTAGTTGCTTTTGATCGAAGATATGTTGGAGACTTTTGTGATCGGTAAAGATAGTACTCTTGGTGCCAAGAAGATGATGTCTCCATAACTTAAGTGCAAAGATGACGGCTCCGAGTTCAAGATCATGTGTCGTGTAGTTTCGTTCGTGAACCTTGAGTTGTCGAGAGGCATAAGCAATGACTTTCTTTCGTTGCATTAATACGCACCCATAACCGTTCTTCGAGGCATCGCAATATACAACAAAATCATCATTGCCTTCGGGAAGTGACAAGATAGGAGCGATGGTTAGCTTAGTTTTCAAGATTTGGAAAACGGTTTCTTGTTCGGATGACCAAATGAACTTTCGTTCCTTGTGAGTTAATGCGGTTAGAGGGCGAGCGATTAAGGAGAAATCCTTGATGAATTTACGATAGTATCCGGCGAGACCTAAGAATTGACGAATTTGAGTAGGAGTAGTAGGAGTCTCCCATTTACTAATGGCTTCGATTTTTGCGGGATCGACTTTAATGCCTTGATCACTTACAACGTGACCGAGGAATTGAACTTCCTTCAACCAAAATTCACACTTGGAGAACTTGGCATAGAGTTGTTCTTTTCTCAAGAGTTCAAGCACGAGTCGGAGATGTCCTTTGTGTTCCTCTTCGTTTTTAGAATAGATCAAAATATCATCGATGAACACGATAACGAATTTGTCGAGGTAAGGTTTGCACACGCGGTTCATGAGATCCATGAACACCGCCGGTGCGTTAGTGAGACCGAAAGGCATGACAAGGAACTCATAACTACCATAACGAGTCCGAAAGGCGGTTTTGGAGACATCTTCCCCTTTAACCCTTAGTTGATGATAACCCGAACGGAGATCGATTTTTGAATATACACGAGAACCTTGTAGTTGATCAAAGAGGTCATCAATGCGCGGAAGAGGATATCGGTTTTTAATCGTCAATTTGTTTAGTTCACGATAATCAATGCACATTCGTAGGGATCCGTCTTTCTTCTTAACGAACAAAATCGGAGCGCCCCATGGTGAATGGCTAGGTTGAATGAAACCACGGTCAAGTAACTCTTGGATTTGACTTTGCAATTCTTGCAATTCGGATGGAGCGAGTCTATATGGTGCACGCGCTACGGGTGCGGCTCCCGGAATAAGATCGATTTGAAATTCAACCGGTCGATGAGGTGGAAGACCCGGTAATTCGTCGGGGAATACATCGGAAAAGTCACTAACAATCGGCACATCATCGATGCGCTTCTCGCCGGACTCGGCTTTCTTAACGTGAGCAAGAATCGCGAAACAACCCTTGCGAAGTAGCTTTCGAACTTTAAGGCACGAAACGAGATTGAGTCCGGTGCAATTCTTGTCGCCATAGACAATCAATGGTTCACCATTCTCGATAGGAATTCGGATTGCATGAAGATCGCAAAGAATGTGAGATTTATTTTTGACCATCCAATTCATACCAATTATTACATCAAAACTCCCTAGTTCCATGGGTATCAAGTCAATTTCAAATTCATTACCCAAAATATTTAAAGTACACCCCCGGTAATATGTGTCGGCACTTAAGAGTTTTCCATCGGCCACCTCGATGGAGTAAGTAGTATCTAAAGGGTGTGGTGGAGCGGAAAGAGTAGGAGCCAAAGTCTTAGACACAAAACATTTATCGGCACCCGAATCAAATAAGCAAGTAACATAAGTGTTGTTGAGAAGAAACGTACCCGTGACTAGTTCATTGTCATCTCGGGCTTCCTCGGTGTTGATGTTAAAGGCTCGACCTCGGTGGTTGGGGTTGGCTTTCTTTTTCGGGCATTCGTTCTTATAATGGCCCGTTTGGCCACATTCATAACAAGTGACCGTCCTTGGAGGATTGGACCCCTTTCGAGCGACGGGGGCGGCACTTCTACAATCATTGGCCACATGACCATTCTTTTGGCACCGGTGACAAAATAAATTGCCACATTCCCCGTAATGATGTTTGTGACATTTGTTGCAAAAGGGTTTATTTCCACCATAACTTTTCTTGCCGTCATTGTTGAAAGGCTTTTTGGTGAAGGTGTTGTTGTTGTAATTGGTTGATGGAGTGGCTTCCCATTTCCTTTTGTTGCCACCCGACTTGTCCTCGGCCTTAGGAGCCGGCACTACAATTTCGTCAACCGTCTCAATTAATTGGCGGGCCATGCTCATAGCAGCTTGATGAGTAGTGGGTTTGGATGACATCACCCCTTGTTTGATGCTTTTTGGAAGACCGTGCATGTAGAGCTCAATCCTTTGAGATTCGGGGCTAACGAGATTGGGACACATCAAAGATAGTTCGGCGAAGCGTAGATTGTAAGCCTTGAGGTCGTTCCCGACCGCCTTCAAAGCTCTTAACTCTTGCTCAAGCTTGCGGGTTTCTTCGCGCGGAAAATATTCAACAATCATCTTTTCCTTCAAATCGGCCCAAGAAAGGGCATGAGCTTCATCGGTACCCACCGATTGAACATAGGTGTTCCACCACGTGAGGGCGACGCCGGAGAAAGTGTGAGTGGAGTATTTGACCTTGTCTTGATCCCGACAACCGCTTATGCTAAAGACGGCCTCGGTTTGTTCAAACCAACGAGTAAGCACAACCGGTCCCCCGGTTCCATCATAAGTGTGAGGTTTGCACCCCGTGAAAGCTTTGTAGGAGCACCCTTCGCTAGAGTTACCGGCTCCTTGGTTGTTATTGTTGTGGTTGTTGTTATTGTTGTTGTTGGACGAGTGACCGGCCATGGCCGCATCCACGGCGGTGGCTATCATGCGTTGCAAGGCTTGTTCGGGAGTTTCACGACGTGGCGCACGACGATGAGGCATTGTTCCTTCAAAACAAAAGAATACCGTTGGTTAGTATTCTAAATGATACTAACCATGATATGGAATAAAGATAGAGAGAAAATTATCCTTGACTCGCCTTAAATTCTTTATGTCATAATGTCGGCATGTTCATATGAGTCACCGTAATATAATCCCGGAAATTATATTACCCTAATTCATATGTGCATTCGACATTACCACATATAGTCAAGGTGGCGTGTCAATTAAATTATACAACGCAAGATTTAGATAGAATAAGAGTAGATATGAGTAAGAGAGCTCGAGTATAAATGCACATGTAGTCAAGTAATTCCTATGTCAAGTCTATATGCCGGTTGTAGTCTAGACCCACCAATGTACCCTATGACTCGGGGTTGACACCAATGAACTCTAAATCCCTACAACCAAGGCTCTGATACCACTTGTAGCGACCCCGACAAATCGTCAAGTGACGGCGTCATCTACGTATGGTCCCATTGCATGGTCATAAGCATTTATAACAAAGTTTGACCGAAAATATGTCGCATTCATTTCATAAAAGGATGTTTCAATGTTTACAAAAGTAATTCCCAAGACAAGTACGTATCAAAAGTTATAGTTCATATGAAACACGTGCGACATAGTTTAAAGTAGCCAAAAAGACGCTCCACGTATGCAAGTATACTCGACATCCAATGCAAGTATCAAAAGTATGAGCGGAAGCATGTATCACTTAAGTTCAAGGACCTGAGAAAAACATAGAGAATCTGTCAACGAAAACGTTGGTGAAATCATAGGTTTAGTAAGTAAGTAAATGAGTAAGTAAGTTGAACCACAAGTGTTGTCACGTTGAAATAATAATAAACCATTCTAAAAGTTGATATCACGAGCACCCAATTATCAAGGCTTAACTATCACGAAACCCCATTAATATAGTGTCAGAACATACACTTATCCCCGAAAATATATTTCATCCGATTAACGGTAGCGAACCGTCCGAATGAGGGTTTGTCAAACCCGTATGGCCACACAACATAAGTTCTCGCTTACACCCTGCAAGTGTAACTAATGATAATTGAATTGAGGCTTTTTGTTCTAACTCGTACGTAGAATGTTTGTTTTCGCACTTGTGTTCACTTTGTAAAATGAAACGTTTATGTTTTCTCATCCCAAATATAAGTATAAAAGAGTAAAAGTGGGACTATGATCTCACCTTTGATTGCAAGAGCAAATAAGTACTTCAACAAGTAATGTGCGCTAAGGACAACGCTAGTCTCGACCTAAACAAATAGGTTGTGTCAATAACGATAGTCACGGAGGGTCAAAGTTGTTCAATTAGTCCTATGGCTCAATACGACTCGATTATGAAACATGTGAAGCAAATAGTCAAGTTTCATGCAAGATACATGTATAGAAACAAGTTAGAAAGATTGCATAATCAATTGGTTAAGTTTGACAAAAAGTCAAACTTTGGTCGGTCAAAGTCAACGAAAAAGTCAACATGTTCGGGTCGGGTCCCGAACAAATTTTCTATGCTAATTATTCATATATAAGCATGTTAGAACAAATTGCATGTGAATTGGAGGTCTAGAACGTGCCAAACATTTTTCACATTTGGGACAAGGAGGTCAGAACCTGGCCCCCTTATATGTCGCGCCGCGACAGGAAGGGGCCGCGCCGCGGCAAAGGCCGGGTGCTGGTGCCTGGCCAGTCCCAAATGTTCAAGTCTCAATCCAAAACCTTTTTGTGCATAAAACACAAACCGCTAACACTTAGGACTCGCACCTTATATCGTTGGAAAGCTCTTTTGACGTAGAATGCAACTAAACACAATTCATCAATCAAAAACCTCATTTGTAACAACCGAGTTTTCAAACCAAGTGATCATTCAATGCACACATTGATGCTTCAAACTCACCAATGCACATTTAATGATTCGGGCATTCAATGCATACATATGACATGCCATTTTGTAGGTAATTGAGCATACAATACAACTAACAACTTACTAACAACAAATCATGGCAATCAATGCATCAAATAATCATTTCAAGTTCATTAAACCCTAGCTCAATTCCACCAAAAATCACTAAACAAGTTCTTAGAGTTTTCTCATGCAACCTATACATCAAAATGAAGCTAGTAACACTAGGAACACATTTAATACATGCATTTATAACATTTAACAACATTTAATCATCTAAAACTCAAGATTAAACACACCCATTTTGCTAGTTCATGCAAGTTACTTCCAAACAACAAATCAAGCAATTCAAACACATAATCTTGTTAGACTAGAGCCATAGACACTAATTAACAACCTTGTAACTCAAAAATCTCAAGAACACAAAAATTAGTGATTTTAGAAAGTTACCCAAATGCAATGAGATTGGTATGGAATCGAAGAGGAGATCACGAGGAGTTCAAATATGTAATTTGTTTGGCTCGAAGCTTGATCGATTTATTATGGATGATGATTTGCTTTATGGAGAATTTAGAGAAAATATGTAAGTAGTGAAAGAAAAGAAGAAAGAAATGAAAAGGAAGAAGATAAGGAGGTTGACTTAGTCAAAGCTAGTCACCTCTTTGTCTTGTTGGCGAAACTAGTCCCTCAAGTTATAATCGGGTGCGTTAAATTACCTAAACAAGATAATTTGAAACGCGTGTTAACGGGAGATGTTATAAACATATAACGGAGTTTAAAGTAGTATAACGGAAAAGTAAACGGAAATAGGCGGGATGTTACAGGATGCAACAACAATTTTCAATTACTGATTTTTGTTAATCATCTGAAAGTTATATTCATTATTATTTTGATTCATATATTTAATTTCATTGTTTGATTGCTTTGCCCACTATTTTTTTCTCTTGTGAATTGGATTTTAGAAATTATGACTGTGTCTTATTTATAAGTTGACCAAAATGGGATTAAATATATTCGATTCTGTGTTTTATAATGAGTTACGAATTTCTTTACCTATATGGCTATATTTGATCTATTTTGTATCATAGTTTTGCTTATGTTTTCAATAGGCACACTGTTGATTTCATAATGTATTTCAATGAGAACTTGTAATTATACTAATATGTTTTAAGAGTGTTGTATATTGCAGATATTACAAAATATTACTGGAGCAGAATTTAAGACGTTCATGGTTTTTTTAAGATGTTTAGTGTAGTGACCCGTCCTAATCCATCTGGACGAAGTCTTCAACAGTTGGTTCCATTGCGAGGTTCTGACCTCTATATGCCATGAACGACTCCATATAATAAGAGCAAATGCACAGCGGAAGATTTCTTTCGTACCTGAGAATAAACATGCTTTAAAGTGTCAACCAAAAGGTTGGTGAGTTCATAAATTTATCATAAAACAATAAAATTCATCATTTTGATAGACCACAAGATTTAAATGTTGCATGGTACAAATGGACCCGAATCCTATACCCACCTGTAATGTACATGCGATATCTTTTAAATACAGTACACTTTTCTCGTGTACGAAATCATCTTTCATAAATCTTAGTAACCGTACACATATCTCGTGCACAAAAATAACATACACATAACCTGTGTATAAAATCATTCTCTCGATACATAACATTCATATCAATTGGTGGCAATTATCATGTCCACATAATTCAATGGTGGCAATTATCATGTCCACATAATTCAATGGTGGCAATTATCATGTCCACATAATTCAATAATAATCCGCAGAACTTCTGTCTGCATAATAATTCATTCGAGGAATGTTTTGCTTGTGTCTATCTCGTCAAACATTTATAAAAGCATTTCATGTATTCGTAGTTCAAAATGTATTTCAAAAGCATTTAATAAAGCAGTTATAAAAGTAGCGCATGTATTCTCAGTTCCAAAAATGTAAAGAGTAAAAAAGGGCAAATGAACTCACCATAATGTATTTTGTAGTAAAAATACATAGGACGACATTTAACAATGCAGGGTTGGCTTCGGATTTACGAACCTATATCATTTGTATATATATATATATATATATATATATTAATACAGATACAGGAAATCACATAATTTCCTTTATTAATTATATATTATTTATGTGTTTGTAGTTTATATAATTTATATTAAGTTCCATTTAAAATATATACATATATTATATCTTAAAGTATCTGTTATATTTACTTATTTTATATATATTTAAAATGGTTAAAATCTATACATTTAGTTATATTAATATATCCATATATATATATATATACATAATTGTTTAGTGTTATTTTTATAAATTAATAGTTTGTTATAAGTAAATTTTTATATATAAAAAAAAATATTAATAGGGTTGTTATATATATAGTTACGTGAAATACTAATATAATTATAGTATATGTACTAAGTATATTTAAAAAAAATATTATGATAGTTTTGATATTATTTAGTTACTAATACACATAATAATAAATTTATTAATAATGGTAATAATAATAACAATAAATATTATTTTTAATGATGTTTATGTTAATAATGATAATAATAATACTAATAACTAATAAAATGATACTAATACTAATATTTAAGGAAAATAATAATAAATTTTATTATTTTCAAACTATTGATAATAATAACAATAACGTTCCTAATTATGTTAATAATAATAATAGTTATATTTAGTAACAACCATAATAATATTACTTTTAATTATTCTAATATACATATTACTAGTATTAATAATAATAACAACTAATAATAACAATAATTGATAATAATAATAATAATAATAATAATAATACAAATACAAATAATAATAATAATAATAATAATAGTAAATATAAAGGTTTACAACCTTTGATGAGAAGTCCAACAAAAAAAAAGAATGCTGCTGCCGGGACTCGAACCCACGACCTCTCGAAAACCCATAACACCTTTACCCAGTCCTCTGACACTTCTTTTCTCAAATAACTAACATCTAATTCCTTTTAAATCAATAGATTACGGCCCAAAGTGAAATAAGATAGCCCAACAGAAAACTTGATCCAACAGACCACACTCTTAAGGTAGCTTTTAAAAAAAAATATTATGCAGCTTCCAGGTTTCGAACCCATGACCTATCGTTCAATAACCCTTCGTCCAACCATCACTCCATCTGTTTCAATCTGATTACTCTAATACTTTAAAACCTTTTAAACCAGCTATGCCTATTGTCTTCTTCTTTAATCTTACAGAACCAAATAACATCTTCATCATTTATCATCCCACCTCTTCTTATTATTATAATCCTAGTCTAATCATCATCATATCTTAGTCCTAAACATTATCTTATTATGATATTACGATCATCATACCATATATTATCATCCTCATTGAGATCATTGTGCATCACAGATTCACTATAATATCATCAACGAAACGTCATCGACTCATCATGATCACTATCATCTACATCGTATGAACTTCTTCTTCCATTTTCTTAAATCTCCTGCCCGTAAACTTCTACCACCACCACATCATTATGATCATAATCACCTCCGTAATCATAATCATCATCATCTTATAGTTATGATAGAAAAGCAAATAAAACATCAGGGTGGTTGTACGGTGGTGGTTATGGTAATGGACCGTGGTTCTCGGCTGTAAACTGAGAGAGAAAAAGATGGTGGCAGGATGGTGAGAGGTGGTGGTGTTTGTGGTAGTCTTAAATAGACAATTTCGAGTAATGGTGTTGGAAGCTTCGGTGATGGTGGCTGATGGAGGTCTATGGTGGTTGTGGTCTGCTCGAATGGTGATGAAAGGTGATGGGTGTTTTAAGAAGAAGAAAATAAGAGAGAAGGAGGAGAGATGTTGAATGGCTATGGTGGCGGTTATTGGTGGTTGTAGGGTGATGATGGTGGCCGGTGATCGTTGAAGATGTCGACGGGTGGTGGCGGTTGTAATTCAACGGGGTGGTGAAGTGTTGGTGATTGATAAGTGATGAGATTCATGTATATCTCAAATATATATATGTTTATAAATTGAATCAGATAGAGCACATGTATATATTATATATATTATAATATTCAGTATAACACAGTAAGCAGCCGGTAAGTTTAACAATATATGCCGACAGTTTTACGGAGCGTGTCCATTGCTAAACAGTTGTCGTATAAAAGTGTTCCTAAAAATCCCAAACTTTTGGATTAAATATAATTAATTATTTCACTCATTAACTGTTTGAAACCTGATCAAAAATGTTCTATAATTGTTTATTTTCTGTTCCAATTTATACGTACGGAGTACTAATATTTAAATTTAAAAATGTAAAAATATTTTTAACAAATCTAAAATCTTCGTAATCAATTTACAGTCCAACTTTTATTTTAGTCCTTCATGAACATGTAATATATCTATATTAAAACTAATGAAACGTCAACCGAGTGTTACTGACGTTTACTAATTAGGCTCGAAATCATTCATTTTCAATATACACATTCTACATATATATATATATATATATATATATATATATATATATATATATATATATATATATATATATATATATATATATATATATATATATATATATATATATATATATATATCAAATCTTAATTAACAAGTTTAAGTAAAGAAATATATTAATTATATTCTTTTAAACAACTAAATATAATATTATATATTTACAAGTAATATTTATATACATATTTATATATATCTATATATTTATAAATATAGTTTCCATTACATCCATATTATTTTACATATTTAATTCTAACAATTTTAATCATATAATATTTCAAATAATATTTCAAATTATTATATATATATATATACATACATATATATAATTAAATATGTATACATCTACTTACAATTAGTTGTTCGTGAATCGTCGGGAATAGTCGAAGGTCAAATGCATTCATGTAACTGTTCCAAAGTTTTCGAGATTCAATATTACAGACTTTGCTTATCATGTCGGAAACATATAAAGATTGAGTTTAAATTTGATCGGAAATTTCCGGGTCGTCACAGTACCTACCTGTTAAAGAAATTTTGTCCCGAAATTTGAGTGTGGTAGTCATGGCTAACAATAAAAATGTTTTCATGACAAATATGAGTTGATAAATAGAGTTTTATCATCATTGAGTATTATGAATAAAATAATTCGATTATCTGAAGAGTACGAGTGAAGCTAACACAAAAGAGTGAAATGACTAGATGTAGATTTGACTTAACCGGTGACGTAGTCACGGTTAATTTCCGGAATTCAAGGAATTTAAAGAAAATCTTCGAAATCT
This sequence comes from Rutidosis leptorrhynchoides, assembly GCF_046630445.1. Taxonomy (NCBI): domain Eukaryota; kingdom Viridiplantae; phylum Streptophyta; class Magnoliopsida; order Asterales; family Asteraceae; genus Rutidosis; species Rutidosis leptorrhynchoides. The sequence goes on from NC_092336.1 coordinate 173,238,992, forward strand.
AAAAGATTTGATTCTTCGGCAAGTAAGGAAATAAAGATCTCTATAATTAAATACGGTGATCTGCCTCGATTACTCTGTCTGATACTCCCATTATAAATTAAACTCTTCCGTTCCATTATTCTCACCATTCCTATACTTTCTTTCTTAGTTCATACTCCCAAAAGATTGTGAAAATGCTTAATCCCGTCCTAATCCTTGATATTTTTCTAGTTACCATTTCTGTCATCCTTCTTTTAAATCTTCCACCAGAAAAATTTGTTTACTTCTACTATTACCTTGGGGTGATACTATTCTTAATTCTACCGTGTCTTTATATTGCTATTAATATCCACGGTTTATAACCTCCGTGTTGTTATTGGGTGTTATATCTTCCCTTATATTTTGGAGTTCTTTGCCTTTTTATTCTCCTCTCGACCTCTAGTAAAGCGAGTAATGGTCCAGAATTTGTAAGTATGGAGTTTCGAATGAACTTAATGTACTAAACGAGAAAGAACGTAATAGCACGATTTGATTTGACAAATTACCAGAATCACTGAGAATAGAACTATCAAGAATATATTTTCTTGATATGTTCAGAAGTTAATCAGAATGAAAGAGTTATGTAACATGGCACATGATGACGTTATGATCTGTGAATCATCACGTTCCATTAGGAACTCAGCATGACTTACGATAATATAATCACGTTGATCAAGTGTCATTATATTATACTAACTCATGCATCAGTTTCCAACATTACTTCAATAACATTCATAGTTAAGCTCGAAATTTTACAGAATATAGAAACTAACAGTTTCTATATGATGTAATACTGATAGCACTAAGAGATTAATGATTTCAGATAAAAATAGTTATGAAAATATCTTCAGAAATATGGAGGATATTTATAATGAAAGATATGATGATATCTTGGAATTTCTAATATCGAAGGATGGTGAAGAAAATTTGTCCGCAAGAGTTTGGAGTCAGAAGCAAGGTATTCGCTAAAGATTTCATCAGAAACAGAATCATCAGGATTCTTAATGTACAATTTTAGTCCTTGTGATTTGTTCAGAGACTCCTTCGTAGTTTGCTCAATCAGTTTTTCAGTTTCAAACTTTTTCTGAGCTTTACCAACATACAATTCTTTATCATCAACTTTTGGCTGTTGAGGTCGTTTACAGTTTTTGTTGCTTCATTCAACTTTTCAAAATTCAGAGTATTAATTCGCAGACTGGGTGCTTTTCAAAATTTCAGAATGGAAGATCATAGTTCTAAAAGATAAATGTTATATAGATACATATAACTGTTGTTGTGGAAACATTGCGAGATTCAAAATACTGATTGCTAATTCCGGGTAATTGGTATGGCCATTCTCGTTTTAAGTGTGGATGAGTATATGATGAGGTTTCAATAAATATAATGATTCTTCGGAAAGTCAAAGATCAATGAAGTTGCTGGTAAATTTACTGCTAATGTGGTGGGATATAAATGATTCCCCGGTAACGATGACGAGAGGAAACTTATATGTCAAGGTTATAATAGAGTTTATTCGAATGAAAAGTCAAAATTGATTTGCTGAAGCTGTGACAAAATTGGCTAATTTGAAAAGGGATTGCATTGTTATTTTCGGAAATAACAATGCCAAAGGAGCTAGCACAGATATGTATTAAACGTTTACTTAGGTTCCGAGAAATTTTCAGGTGCATAACTATATGCATAAATCTTTTCTTTTGTAGATAAAGTGCGGTTAGTTCATCCTCTCGATTGAGGTGTTTTCAAGAATCATGAAAGGTTTGAACGCATATTGTAACCATCAAGATACAAATGGGTTTAAGATGAAATCAAGTGGCAACTTGAAGAAATGTTTAGTTTCATATGTTATAATCAATATTTTAATTCATTTTAATTGTCCAATGTTATTAGTCCACAGTCGATAGTCCACAGTTGACAGTCCAATAATTCATATATAGTTTAATATACAATATTCGAATTAATTACTACGTGTCGTGACCCGTGTACATGTCTCAGACTCGATCACAACTCAAACTATATATATTATTGTAGAATCAACCTCAACCCTGTATAGCTAACTCCAGCATTACTGCATATAGAGTGTCTATGGTTATTCCAAATAATATATATAGATGCGTCGATATGATATGTCAAAACCTTGTATACGTGTCCCGATATTTATAGTGCGTAAAATAAATAACAGAAATTAAATGACGATAAATAAAATTGCGAGAATATAAATTGCGATAATTAAATTGAGATAAATAAAATGTAATTAGTTAGCTAGGAACAGTTAGCTAGGAACAGTTAGCGTGGATTCTTAACAAAATTTCTCATAGTTAATTTGTTTGTTTCTAACAAATTTTATTTTGTCAAATGTTTTCTTCATTATGCCACTTGTTCAATTCTGATAGGTCAAAATCCAAATATGAAATTGAATAAAAATGATTATTTTGTGGTGAACGGATTTGTATATCTGTGAATGTAAGTAGGATAGTAAATGACTGTTGAATCTGATTGAAAGAATATACAGTGTAACATATTAATGTGAAATCTTAAATATTCCTCGGGTATTACCTACCCGTTAAAATATTTTCACCATTAACAGTTTGTACGAAAGAATTTTTAATTACAATCTTTATGAAAATATACTTAAATATATATTTTCTTCAGATGTAATCATGGATTTAATGAGTTAATATGATATTAAACTCATTTGACTTACCGTTAGAACGAGAATATATATTCTCTAAAACATTAAAGATTACATAATCGCCATGTCGAACGAAGGTAATTGATGTAAAACGTCATGTAGAACGATGATTATACTCGAGGTACAGAATGAGATGTCGAAGCTGGTGATGCGAATGTTGTTGTTGGTGGTACTAGTGAAATGTTACTGGTGAAATGTCCCGTTCATATTGATTATAAACGTTCCATATTAATTGATTTCGTTGCGAGGTTTTGACCTCTATATGAGACGTTTTTCAAAGACTGCATTCATTTTTAAAACAACCATAACCTTTATTTTATCAATAAAGGTTTTTAAAACATTACGTAGATTATCAAATAATGATAATCTAAAATATACTGTTTACACACGACCATTACATAATGGTTTACAATAGAAATATATTACATCGACATATGTTTCTTGAATGCAGTTTTTACACAATATCATACAAACATGGACTCCAAATCTTATCCTTATTTTAGTATACAACAGCGGAACCTCTTAGTATTCACCTGAGAATAAACATGCTTTAAACGTCAACAAAAATGTTGGTGAGTTATAGGTTTAACCTATATATATCAAATCGTAACAATAGACCACAAGATTTCATATTTCAATACACATCCCATACATAGAGATAAAAATAATTCATATGGTGAACACCTGGTAACCGACATTAACAAGATACATATATAAGAATATCCCCATCATTCCGGGACACCCTTCGGATATGATATAAATTTCGAAGTACTAAAGCATCCGGTACTTTGGATGGGGTTTGTTAGACCCAATAGATCTATCTTTAGGATTCGCGTCAATTAGGGTGTCTGTTCCCTAATTCTTAGATTACCAGACTTAATAAAAAGGGGCATATTCAATTTCGATAATTCAACCATAGAATGTAGTTTCACGTACTTGTGTCTATTTTGTAAATCATTTATAAAACCTGCATGTATTCTCATCCCAAAAATATTAGATTTTAAAAGTGGGACTATAACTCACTTTCACAGATATTTCCTTCCTCGGAAATAAGACTTGGTCACGGATCGATTCACGAACCTATACAAATATGTACATATATATTAAATTATGATCAAAATATAATTACAACCATTTTTATTATGTTTTAAAGATTTGAGTGTATTAAGTCAGCTGTCCTCGTTAGTAACCTACAACTAGTTGTCCACAGTTAGATGTACAGAAATAAATCGATATATATATATTATCTTGAATCAATCCATGACCCAGTATATACACGTCTCAGGCTAGATCACAACTCAAAGTATATATATTTTTGGAATCAACCTCAACCCTGTATAGCTAACTCCAACATTACTGCATATAGAGTGTCTATGGTTGTTCCAAATAATATATATACATGGGTCGATATGATATGTCAAAAAATTTGCATACGTGTCTATGGTATCCCAAGATTTCATAATATATTAGAATACATGTATAATACAATATAAGTTAGCTAGGATATGATTTGTATAGATTTGTTAAACATTTTCCGTAGCTAAAAAGATCAAAAATATCCAATCTTGTTTTACCCATAACTTCTTCATTTTAAATCCATTTTGAGTGAATAAAATTGCTATGGTTTCATATTGAACTCTAATTTAAGAATCCAAACAGAAAAAGTATAGGTTTATAGTCAGAAATTGAAGTTACATGTGAATTACTAAAGAGGTAGTCATTTCTGTCGAAAGAACGACATCTTGATGACCATTTTGAAAAATATACTTTCACTTTGAGTTTAACCAAGATTTTTGGATATAGTTTCATGTTCATATGAAAAATCATTTTCCCATAAGAACAACTTTTAAATCAAAGTTTATCATAGTTTTTAATTATCCAAACCAAAATAGCCCCCGGTTTCACTACGACGGCGTATATCCAATTTTATGGTGTTCATCGTGTTTCCAGGTTTTAAATCATTAAGTTAGCATATCATATAGATATAGAACATGTGTTTAGTTGATTTTAAAAGTCAAGTTAGAAGGATTAACTTTTGTTTGTGAACAAGTTTAGAATTAACTAAACTATGTTCTAGTGATTACAAGTTTAAACCTTCGAATAAGATAGCTTTATATGTATGAATCGAATGATGTTATGAACATCATTACTACCTCAAGTTTTCTGAATAAAACTACTGGAAATGAGAAAAATGGATCTAGCTTCAAAGGATCCTTGGATGGCTTGAAAGTTCTTGAAGCAGAATCATGACACGAAAACAGTTCAAGTAAGATTTTCACTCGAAATAAGATTGTTATAGTTGTAGAAATTGAATCAAAGTTTGAATATGAATATTACCTTGAATTAGAAAGATAACCTAATATAAATAACAAAGGTTCCTTGATCTTATATGATTACTTGGAATGGATTAGAAAGCTTGGAAGTAGACTTGCAAACTTGGAAGAATTCTTGATTTTTATGAAACTATACTTATGGAATTTATGAAGAACACTTAGAACTTGAAGATGGAACTTGAGAGAGATCAATTAGATTAAGAAAATTGAAGAATTAAAGTATTTTTAGGTATTTTTGGTCGTTGGTATATGGATTAGATATAAAGGATATGTAATTTTGTTTTCATGTAAATAAGTCATGAATGATTACTAATATTTTTGTAATTTTATGAGATATTTCATGCTAGTTGCCAAATGATGGTTTCTACATGTGTTAGGTGACTCACATGGGCTACTAAGAGCTGATCATTGGAGTGTATATACCAATAGTACATACATCTAAAAGCTGTGTATTGTACGAGTACGAATACGGGTGCATACGAGTAGAATTGTTGATGAAACTGAACGAGGATGTAATTGTAAGCATTTTTGTTAAGTAGAAGTACTTTGATATGTGTCTTGAAGTCTTTAAAAAGTGTAAGAATACATATCAAAACACAACATGTATATACATTCTAATGGAGTCGTTAAGTCTTCGTTAGTCGTTACATGTAAGTGTTGTTTTGAAACCTTTAAGTTAACGATCTCAATTAATGTTGTTAACCCAATGTTTATTATATCAAATGAGATGTTAAATTATTATATTATCATGATATTATGATGCATGAATATCTCTTAGTATGATATATACATTAAAATATCGTTACAACGATAATCGTTACATATAAGTCTCGTTTCGTAATTCTTGAGTTAGTAGTCTTGTTTTTACATATGTAGTTCATTGTTAACACACTTAATGATATATTTAAATATCATTTTATCATGTTAAATATAGTGTATCAATATCTTAATATGATACATATATATTTAGTAGACGTTATCATAACGATAATCGTTATATATATCATTTCGAGTTTCTTAACTTAGTAATCTCATTTCTTATGTATATCACACATTGTTAATATACTTAGTGAGATACTTACTCATCATAATATCATGTCAACCATATATATATGTCTATATATACCACAACATGTAGTTTTTACAATTTTGTAACGTTCGTGAATCACCGGTCAACTTGGGTGATCAATTGTCTATATGAAACTTATTTCATTTAATCAAGTCTTGACAAGTTTGATTGATTAACACGTTGGAAACATTTAGTAATGTAAATATCAATCTCAATTAATATATATAAACATGGAAAAGTTCGGGTCACTACAACTGGTGTTGGTGATACTGCTGGTGCTTGCAAATTGTGTACCGTGCTCTCTAAAGTTAACACTCGAGCTCAGAGTTCTTTAACTTCTTTTACTAACCCTGGTTGGTTATCAATGTGAGGTAGAGGTCGGATATCTTCTCTAGTTCCGTTAACGGTAGCCTCAAGACGAAAAATTCTTGCAAAAAGGGTATAAACCGTGTTGCGAACAGGTTCGCCGGTGAGCGGGTCGAGTACTCCAAGGTTAGGTGGTAGATTCGGTTCATGATATGGAGTACCTTCTTCCCTTTTCCATAAGGTAAGTATGTCGCGAACCCACCCCCATTTTCTCCAGTAATCACGGTAGTTGATTAGTTGGTGTGTTCCTGTCACGCTGTCTTCGGAGTCAGAGGAACTTGGTCGATTCGTAGAGGCCATCTTACGCGATCTCAGGAAAGATTTTTGGTATGAAGAGTTTAGTGACAGCAATTGGTAGTTGGATGTATTTTCAATGCATAATATGCATGGATATATATAGTACCAGGATCCCTTAAATTAAGGAAAAATTTACGAGAGATATCAGGCAAAGTCTACAGTAACAGATACGCTAAGATATGAATTTTGTCTATACACTATTCATGCAGTCAATGCAGTAAAACGTGTCTAGATTAAGAATAATGAGCAGGTAATTTCCTAAGGATGATAAGCAGATGATTTCCGACAAAAATGATAAGCAAAACTTTTAACATGCAGACACGGTCGAAGTCCAGACTCACTAATGCATCCTAACGACTATCAGTTAGACACACTAATGCAAGACCTGGTTCGCTAAGACCACTGTTCTGATACCACCTGTAGTGACCCGTCCTAATCCATCTGGACGAAGTCTTCAACAGTTGGTTCCATTGCGAGATTCTGACCTCTATATCCCATGAACGACTCCATATAATAAGAGCAAATGCACAGCGGAAGATTTCTTTCGTACCTGAGAATAAACATGCTTTAAAGTGTCAACCAAAAGGTTGGTGAGTTCATAAATTTATCATAAAACAATAAAATTCATCATTTTGATAGACCACAAGATTTAAATGCTGCATGGTACAAATGGGCCCGAATCCTATACCCACCTGTAATGTACATGCGATATCTTTTAAATACAGTACACTTTTCTCGTGTACGAAATCATCTTTCATAAATCTTAGTAACCGTACACATATCTCGTGCACAAAAATAACATACACATAACCTGTGTATAAAATCATTCTCTCGATACATAACATTCATATCAATTGGTGGCAATTATCATGTCCACATAATTCAATGGTGGCAATTATCATGTCTACATAATTCAATGGTGGCAATTATCATGTCCACATAATTCAATAATAATCCGCAGAACTTCTGTTTGCATAATAATTCATTCGAGGAATGTTTTGCTTGTGTCTATCTCGTCAAACATTTATAAAAGCATTTCATGTATTCGTAGTTCAAAATGTATTTCAAAAGCATTTAATAAAGCAGTTGTAAAAGTAGCGCATGTATTCTCAGTCCCAAAAATGTAAAGAGTAAAAAAGGGCAAATGAACTCACCATAATGTATTTTGTAGTAAAAATACATAGGACGACATTTAACAATGCAGGGTTGGCTTCGGATTCACGAACCTATATCATTTGTATATATATATTAATACAGATACAGGAAATCACATAATTTCCTTTATTAATTATATATTATTTATGTGTTTGTAGTTTATATAATTTATATTAAATTCCATTTAAAATATATACATATATTATATCTTAAAGTATCTGTTATATTTACTTATTTTATATATATTTAAAATGGTTAAAATCTATACATTTAGTTATATTAATATATCCATATATATATATATATATACACATAATTGCTTAGTGTTATTTTTATAAATTAATAGTTTGTTATAAGTAAATTTTTATATATAAAGAAAAATATTAATAGGGTTGTTATATATATAGTTACGTGAAATACTAATATAATTATAGTATATGTACTAAGTATATTTAAAAAAAATATTATGATAGTATTGATATTATTTAGTTACTAATACACATAATAATAAATTTATTAATAATGGTAATAATAATAACAATAAATATTATTTTTAATGATGTTTATGTTAATAATGATAATAATAATACTAATAACTAATAAATTGATACTAATACTAATATTTAAGAAAAATAATAATAAATTTTATTATTTTCAAACTATTGATAATAATAACAATAACGTTCCTAATTATGTTAATAATAATAATAGTTATATTTAGTAACAACCATAATAATATTACTTTTAATTATTCTAATATACATATTACTAGTATTAATAATAATAACAACTAATAATAACAATAATTGATAATAATAATAATAATAATACAAATACAAATAATAATAATAATAATAATAATAATAATAATAATAATAATAATAATAATAATAATAATAATAGTAAATATAAAGGATTACAACCTTTGATGAGAAGTCCAAAAAAAAAAAGAATGCTGCTGCCGGGACTCGAACCTACGACCTCTCGAAAACCCATAACACCTTTACCCAGTCCTCTGACACTTCTTTTCTCAAATAACTAACATCTAATTCCTTTTAAATCAATAGATTACGGCCCAAAGTGAAATAAGATAGCCCAACAGAAAACTTGATCCAACAGACCACACTCTTAAGGTAGCATTAAAAAAAAAATATTATGCAGCTTCCAGGTTTCGAACCCATGACCTATCGTTCAATAACCCCTCGTCCAACCATCGCTCCATCTGTTTCAATCTGATTACTCTAATACTTTAAAACCTTTTAAACCAGCTATGCCTATTGTCTTCTTCTTTAATCTTACAGAACCAAATAACATCTTCATCATTTATCATCCCACCTCTTCTTATTATTATAATCCTAGTCTAATCATCATCATATCTTATTCCTAAACATTATCTTATTATGATATTACGATCATCATACCATTCATTATCATCCTCGTTGAGATCATTGTGCATCAAATATTCACTATAATATCATCAACGAAATGTCATCGACTCATCATGATCACTATCATCTACATCGTATGAACTTCTTCTTCCATTTTCTTAAATCTCCTGCCCGTAAACTTCTACCACCACCGCATCATTATGATCATAATCACCTCCATAATCATAATCATAATCATCATCATCTTATAGTTATGATAGAAAAGCAAATAGAACAGCAGGGTGGTTGTACGGTGGTGGTTATGGTAATGGACTGTGGTTTTCGGCTGTAAACTGAGAGAGAAAAAGATGGTGGCCGGATGGTGAGAGGTGGTGGTGTTTGTGGTAGTCTTAAATAGACAATTTCGAGTAATGGTGTTGGAAGCTTCGGTGATGGTGGCTGATGGAGGTCTATGGTGGTTGTGGTCTGCTCGAATGGTGATGAAAGGTGATGGGTGTTTTACGAAGAAGAAAATAAGAGAGAAGGAGGAGAGATGTTGAATGACTAAGGTGGCGGTTATTGGTGGTTGTAGGGTGATGATGGTGGCCGGTGATCGTTGAAGATGTCGACGGGTGGTGGCGGTTGTAATTCAACGGGGTGGTGAAGTGTTGGTGATTGATAAGTGATGAGATTCATGTATATCTCAAACATATATATGTTTATAAATTGAATCAGATAGAGCACATGTATATATTATATATATTATAATATTCAATATAACACAGTAAGCAGCCGGTAAGTTTAACAATATATACCGACTGTTTTACGAAGCGTGTCCATTGCTAAACAATTGTCGTATAAAAGTGTTCCTAAAAATCCCAAACTTTTGGATTAAATATAATTAATTATTTCACTCATTAACTGTTTGAAACCTTATCAAAAAGGTTCTATAATTGTTTATTTTCTGTTCCAATTTATACGTACGGAGTACTAATATTTAAATTTAAAAATGTAAAAATATTTTTAACAAATCTAAAATCTTCGTAATCAATTTACAGTCCAACTTTTATTTAGTCCTTCATGAACATGTAATATATCTATATTAAAACTAACGAAACATCAACCGAGTGTTACTGACGTTTACTAATTAGGCTCGAAATCATTCATTTTCAATATACACATTATATATATATATATATATATATATATATATATATATATATATATATATATATATATATATATATATATATATATATATATATATATATATATAATCTTAATTAACAAGTTTAAGTAAATAAATATATTAATTATATTCTTTTAAACAACTAAATATAATATTATATATTTACAAGTAATATTTATATACATAATTATATATATCTATATATTTATAAATATAGTTTCCATTACATCCCATATTATTTTACATAATTAATTCTAACAATTTTAATCATATAATATTTCAAATAATATTTCAAATTATTATATATATATATACATACATATATATAATTAAATATGTATACATCTACTTACAATTAGTTGTTCGTGAATCGTCGGGAATGGTCGAAGGTCAAATGCATTCATGTAACTGTTCCAAAGTTTTCGAGATTCAATATTACAGACTTTGCGTATCGTGTCGGAAACATATAAAGATTGAGTTTAAATTTGATCGGAAATTTCCGGGTCGTCACATTGAGCATCTTTGTAGACGGGTGTTTCAAGCAGAATATCGAATGTACCAGAATTTTATATTTATGATATTGCTTTCATGCTAATGCCTCCCTTTGTAATTTGTTTGTTAGTATCGTAATGAATGGCATATAATTATTGATATGACGTACATTCCTCGAAATTAGGTTTAGTTTTTGTTTTTTTTTTGATACCTTTTAATGAATTAATCTTTTGTTTGCTATCCTTATATATCATTTGTAGCTTCCTGAAGAATGAAAAGTAAACTTGCTGAAGATCCTTGCAGAGATCAAACATTATGCAGAATCACAGGTGATGAGGATGGGGTAAGCATTGGTTATTGGCTCTGCTTTCTTTGAGCTAAAAATTACGCTGAAAGTAATTGTGAAGGTTGCGATTTTAACCCATTTATTTGTCGATGGGTCGATTTCTGTTGGGTTTTATCTCAAATGGGTCAAAGCTAAAGTTGTTGCTAACAGGGCAATTGGTCAAGTAGGTTTAACTGGTCGATTTTTGTTTTAAAATTTATACAAACACCTATATTGCTCTATTTAAAGAAGTTTAAATTATTTATATAATAATTTTATCTTTTATAATCATAATTAAATTTATTTATTAATCAATCAAAAAAAGTGTTTTCGAGTCGACCTAACCCAACCTATACCTACCCTGACTGACTGCCACACGCTAAACCCTGATATGTTTTGCTACAGAATTCTTATTGACCCATTCTCCGATTCGATTTTTTTCTTTATGTAGCAATAAAAGGTACCAAGAGCAGGACTAGACCGGTGCAGATCATAAATAAAAGATTTCAACAACTGTTGAATATATACTAGTAGGATGTGATTTCAGAATTCATCATCTCAATGTAAGACCCTCTTTTTTTTGATATATTTAGGTTGATAAAGTGCTTGGGTATGAACTCCTCTTTTGAGATCCCAAGTTAAATGTTTGTGTAGGAGTATAATAGAGGCAAAATGGGCAGGCCATGTGTCAGGTGACAAGTCATGATGAGTAATTTTCAATGGGTGGCTAGACTTGACTGAAAACACTCTTCGTCCAAAGTTTGTAATAACATGTGTGTTAAAAATGATATCAGGAAACCATATTATACAAGAAATATAGCGAGTGGTTTGTTTAAAAAATACACTTTGAACGACTTCGACACATCTGACTCTTTCATAAGTAAATGGATCAACATTGCATTCTAATGTTTACCTTTGGGGTTATATCTTGGGCACATTTGTGTAGTGGTTTTAAGTCATTTCTTTATTACTCATACAAAGGGGTTAGTAATCTCCATATTGGTGATAGGTGATTCGCTACTGCCTCTGCTGTATTTGGAGTTAAAGATTATACTGAAGGTACAATTTCTACTCATTAACTTGAAGGTTGCAATTTTGACCCATTTACCGTTGGATGGGTCGATTTTGGCTGTGTTTCATCTCAAATGGGTCAAATAGGTTTAACTGGTTATTCTTTTTAGATTCATACAACCTCAATATCCTTTCTTTCAAAATTATTAGTGTACGTGTACAAAATTATTAGGGATCTAAATTAAGGAGGAATGAGAAAAATCTTCTGAAAGACGTAAATAAGGATAAAGATGGTGGATTTCAGTTTTACACTCTTGGAGGTATCAAATTGCTTCAAGTGTGCAAGTAGGGTTGAATGATCTTAAAGGTCAATCAAGTAATGTTGATCTTCAGTTTTAGGTTTTCAAATCATTTTTCTACATCGTTTTGAATTTTTGTTTTATTATGACAAAGCATTTAAATAACATCAAGTTTGAGTGAAAAATAGGAGTGTCACAGATGTGCCTAACCAAAGAAGCTACGATAAGCTATATACAGTGGTGCTGATGTGATATGTTGCAACATGGGTGGGTCAAGAGGACAAACTGAAGTTCAAAACCGGTTAATTTATTTATTGTTATAGGTACCTACTATTATATCTCTACTAATTTTGTATGGTTAAGTTGCAGTAATACAATAAATCATCAATTAAAACGTTGGTATGTTCTTCAAGATGTTAGGTAAGCCTTAATGAATTTATGCATCTAAGAACCGATAAAAGCATGACTTTGTTATTGAAGATATTTACTGTGTTTGTGTTATTACTCAATTGTATGAAATTATCAGAGGTCTTTTTTAAATTCGAATACCAACACGTTGGTACATTCCTTTGTCATAGAATAAGACCAACTGTTCGAGTGCGTGACCGAACTTGTACCTGTACCCTCGTGGTGTTTTAAAAAAAACTCGCTAAGCTACTCAACAGAAGTGTCGCGTGGTACTCTAAAGCATAATCTGTACAACTGATCTAACATGTCTACATTTAAACTTCCGCCAAAAAAAAAGAAGAAGTTGAGTTATGAAATGTCCCGTTCATATTGATTATAAACGTTCCATATTAATTGATTTCGTTGTGAGGTTTTGACCTCTATATGAGATGTTTTTAAAAGACTGCATTCGTTTTTAAAACAAACCATAACCTTTATTTTACCGACAAGGTTAAAAGGACACCTCCTAGATTATCAGAAATGATAATCTAAAAATATCACTTACACACTACCAATACATATTGGTTTACAATATTAATATGTTACAACAAAGTAAATCTCGAATGCAGTTTTAAAAAATATTATACAAGCATGCTAACACCAAGTCTTGTCCATATATTAGCATGCAACAGCGGAAGCTCTTAATAATCACCTGAGAATAAACATGCTTTAAACGTCAACAAAAATGTTGGTGAGTTATAGTTTTAACCTATATATTATCAAATTTATATAATAGACCACAAGATTTCATTTATTCAAAAATCCTACACTCGCAAGTGTATAAAAATTATTCTATGATGAACACCTGGTAACCGACATTAACATAATGCATATAGAATATTCCCCGCATACTCGCAAGTATGTCATAAATTGGCAATCACAATCACCATATAAATCGAAGTATTAAAGCATTCCAATTTCCAGAATGGGGTTTGTTAGGCCCATAGATCTATCTTTAGGATTCGCATCAATTAGGGGCCATTTTCCTAATTCTTAGGTTACCAGACTTGAAGGGGCAATATTCGGTTTAATAATCCAACCATAGAATGTAGTTTTGCTTACTTGTGTCTATTTTGTAAAACATTTAGAAAGCAGCATGTATTCTCAATCCAAAAATATTAGATTTTAAAAGTGGGACTATAACTCACTTTCACAGATTTTTACCCCGTCGCGAAGTAAGACTTGGCCACTTGGTCGATTCACGAACCTATAACAAATATGTACATATATATCAAAGTATGTTCAAAATATATTTACAACATTTTTATTACGTTTTACTGTTTTAAGTTTATTAAGTCAGCTGTCCTCGTTAGTAACCTACAACTAGTTGTCTACAGTTAGATGTACAGAAATAAATCGATATATATTATCTTGAATCAATCCACGACCCAGTGTATACACGTCTCAGGCTAGATCACAACTCAAAGTATATATATTTTTGGAATCAACCTCAACCCTGTATAGCTAACTCCAACATTACTGCATATAGAGTGTCTATGGTTGTTCCAAATAATATATATATATACATGGGTTGATATGATATGTCAAAACATTTGCATACGTTTCTATGGTATCCCAAGATTACATAATATATTAGAATACATGTATAATACAGTATGAGTTAGCTAGGATATGATTAATATAGATTTGTTACCAATTTTCACGTAGTTACAAGAAGCAAAAATATCTAATCTTGTTTTACCCATAACTTCTTCGTTTTAAATCCGTTTTGAGTGATTCAAGTTGCTATGGTTTCATATTGAACTTAAGTTTAGAATCTAAACAGAAAAAGTATAAGTTTATAGTCAAAAATACATGTTACAAGTCATTTTTATAAAGGTAGTCATTTCAGTCGAAAGAACGACGTCTAGATGACCATTTTGGAAAACATACTTCCACTTTGAGTTTAACCATGATTTTTGGATATAGTTTCATGTTCATAAGAAAAATCATTTTCCCAGAAGAAAAAATTTTAAATCAAAGTTTATCATAGTTTTTAATTAACTAACCCAAAACAGCCCGCAGTGTTACTACGACGGCGTATATCCAGTTTTACAGTGTTTTTTGTGTTTTCAGGTTTTAAATCATTAAGTTAGCATATCATATAGATATAGAATATGTGTTTAGTTGATTTTAAAAGTCAAGTTAGAAGGATTAACTTTTGTTTACGAACAAGTTTTGAATTAACTAAACTATGTTCTAGTGATTACATGTTCAAATCTTCGAATATGATAGTTATACATATATGAATCGAATGATGTTATGAACATCATTACTACCTCAAGTTTAGTAGGTAAACCTACTGGAAATGATGAAAAAATAACTTGAGCTTCAAAGGATCTTTGATGGCTTGGAAGTTCTTGAAATAGAATCATGACACAAAACAAGTTAATGTAAGATTATTACTCGAATTAAGATAGTTATAGTTATAGAAATTGAATCAAAGATTGAATATAAATATTACCTTGATTTAGAAAGATAACCTACTATAAATAACAAAGGTTTCTTGATCTTAGATGATTGCTTGGAATGGATTAGGAAACTTGGAAGTAAACTTGTAAACTTGGAAGTGTTCTTGATGTGTTCTTGAGTAATTATTTTTATGATGATTATAGGTAATAACCAAAGCTTGTATTTGATGATTTTTGCTGGAAAAATAGTAACTTAGACGTTCATGGAAGAGTGTGTGTGTTTTGAGAGAGAATTAGGAAGAAAATTGGAAGTGAAATGGAGTAGATGGTGAGTGGTGAAGGTGAGTGGGGTTAAAAGGAGTTCTTGTTTTTGTTTCCTTGCTCATAAGTCATGCTAGATGTTAAATGATGGTTCCCATATGGTTAGGTGACTCACATGGGCTTCTAAGAGCTAATCATTGGAGTGTATATACCAATAGTAAATACATTTAGAAGCTGTGTATTGTACAAGTACAAACACGAGTGCATACGAGTAGAATTGTTGATGAAAATGAATGAGGATGTAATCGTAAGCATTTTTGTGAAGTAGAAGTACTTGGATAAGTGTCTTGAAGTCTTTCAAAAGTGTATAAATACATATTAAAACACAACATGTATATACATTTTAATCGAGTCGTTAAGTCATCGTTAGTCGTTACATGTAGATGTTGTTTTGAAACCTTTAAGTTAACGATCTTGTTAAATGTTGTTAACACATTGTTTATTATATCTAATGAGATGTTAAATTATTACATTATCATGATATAATGATGTATTAATATATCTTAATATGATTTATATACAGTTAAATGTCGTTACAACGATAATCGTTACATATATGTCTCGTTTCGAAATCCTTAAGTTAGTAGTCTTGTTTTTACATATGTAGTTCATTGTTATTATACTTAATGATATGTTTACTTATCATTTAACATGTTTATATATAGTGTATCAATATCTTAAAATGATTCATATGTAATTAGTAAGACGTTGTTATAACGATAATCGTTATATATACCGTTTTCAAGTTTCTTAATTCAATTGTCTCATTCTTATGTATATAACTCATTGTTAAAATACTTAATGAGGTACATACTTATCATAATATCATGATAAACATATATATATATATATATATATATATATATATATATATATATATATATATATATATATATATATATATATATATATATATATATATATATATATATATATATATATATATATATATATCCATATGTATGTCATCATATAGTTTTTACAACTTTTAATGTTCGTGAATCGCCGGTCAACTTGTGTGGTCAATTGTCTATATAAAACCTATTTCAATTAATCAAGTCTTAACAAGTTTGATTGCTTAACATGTTGGAAACACTTAATCATGTAAATATCAATTTCATTTAATATATATAAACATGGAAAAGTTCGGGTCACTACAGTACCTACCCGTTAAATAAATTTTGTCCCGAAATTTTAAGCAGTTGGAGGTGTTGACGTATCTTCCGGAAATAGGTGCGGGTATTTATTCTTCATCTGATCTTCTTGTTCCCAGGTGAACTCGGGTCCTCTACGAGCATTCCATCGAACCTTAACAATTGGTATCTTGTTTTGCTTAAGTATTTTAACCTCACGATCCATTATTTCGATAGGTTCTTCGATGAATTGAAGTTTTTCGTTGATTTGGATTTCGTCTAACGGAATAGTGAGATCTTCTTTAGCAAAACATTTCTTCAAATTCGAGACGTGGAAAGTGTTATGTACAGCCGCGAGTTGTTGAGGTAACTCAAGTCGGTAAGCTACTGGTCCGACACGATCAATAATCTTGAATGGTCCAATATACCTTGGATTTAATTTCCCTCGTTTACCAAATCGAACAACGCCTTTCCAAGGTGCAACTTTAAGCATGACCATCTCTCCAATTTCAAATTCTATATCTTTTCTTTTAATGTCAGCGTAGCTCTTTTGTCGACTTTGGGCGGTTTTCAACCGTTGTTGAATTTGGATGATCTTCTCAGTAGTTTCTTGTATTATCTCCGGACCCGTAATCTGTCTATCCCCCACTTCACTTCAACAAATCGGAGATCTGCACTTTCTACCATAAAGTGCTTCAAACGGCGCCATCTCGATGCTTGAATGGTAGCTGTTGTTGTAGGAAAATTCTGTTAACGGTAGATGTTGATCCCAACTGTTCCGAAGTCAATAACACATGCTCGTAGCATGTCTTCAAGCATTTATATCGTCCTTTCGCTCTGCCCATCAGTTTGTGGATGATAGGCAGTACTCATGTCTAGACGAGTTCCTAATGCTTGCTGTAATGTCTGCCAGAATCTTGAAATAAATCTGCCATCCCTATCAGAGATAATAGAGATTGGTATTCCATGTCTGGAGACGACTTCCTTCAAATACAATCGTGCTAACTTCTCCATCTTGTCATCTTCTCTTATTGGCAGGAAGTGTGCCGATTTGGTGAGACGATAAACTATTACCCAAATAGTATCAAAACCACTTGCAGTCCTTGGCAATTTAGTGATGAAATCCATGGTAATGTTTTCCCATTTCTATTCCGGAATTTCGGGTTGTTGAAGTAGACCTGATGGTTTCTGATGCTCAGCTTTGACCTTAGAACACGTCAAACATTCTCCTACGTATTTAGCAACATCGGCTTTCATACCCGGCCACCAAAAATATTTCTTGAGATCCTTGTACATCTTCCCTGTTCCAGGATGTATTGAGTATCTGGTTTTATGAGCTTCTATAAGTACCATTTCTCTCATATCTCCAAATTTTGGTACCCAAATCCTTTTAGCCCTAGACCGGGTTCCGTCTTCCCGTATATTAAGATGCTTCTCCGATCCTTTGGGTATTTCATCCTTTAAATTTCCTTCTTTTAAAACTCCTTGTTTTGTTTCCTTTATTTGAGTAGTAAGGTTATTGTGAATCATTATATTCATAGCTTTTACTCGAATGGGTTCTCTGTCCTTTTTGCTCAAGGCGTCGGCTACCATATTTGCCTTCCCCGGGTGGTAACGAATCTCGAAATCGTAATCATTTAATAACTCAATCCACCTACGCTGTCTCATGTTTAGTTGTTTCTGATTAAATATGTGTTGGAGACTTTTGTGATCGCTATATATAATACTTTTGACCCCATATAAGTAGTGCCTCCAATTCTTTAATGCAAAAACAACCGCGCCTAATTCCAAATCATGCGTCGTATAATTCTGCTCGTGAATCTTCAATTATCTAGACGCATAAGCAATTACCTTCGTTCGTTGCATTAATACACAATTGAGACCTTGCTTTGAGGCATCACAATATATCACAAAATCATCATTCCCTTCAGGTAATGACAATATAGGTGCCGTAGTTAACTTTTTCTTCAACAATTGAAACGCTTTCTCCTGCTCATCCTTCCATTCAAATTTCTTCCCTTTATGCGTTAATGCAGTCAAGGGTTTTGCTATTTTGGAAAAATCTTTGATGAATCTTCTGTAGTAACCAGCCAATCCTAAAAATTGATGTATATGCTTCGGAGTTTTCGGGGTTTTCCACTTTTCAACGGTTTCAATCTTTGCCAGATCCACCTGAATACCTTCTTTGTTCACTATGTGACCGAGGAATTGAACTTCTTCCAACCAAAATGCACACTTTGAAAATTTAGCGTACAGTTTTTCTTTCCTCAACAACTCTAGCACTTTTCTCAAATGTTCTTCGTGCTCTTAATCATTCTTTGAGTAAATAAGTATGTCATCGATGAAAACAATGATAAACTTATCAAGGTATGGTCCACACACTCGGTTCATGAGGTCCATGAACACAGCTGGTGCGTTAGTCAACCCAAACGGCATAACCATAAACTCGTAATGACCGTAACGCGTTCTGAAAGCAGTCTTCGGGATATCATCCTCCTTCACCCGCATTTGATGATACCCAGAACGTAAATCAATCTTCGAATAAGCTGACGAGCCTTGTAGTTGATCAAATAAGTCATCAATTCTCGGTAGTGGATAACGGTTCTTGATGGTAATTTTATTCAACTCTCGGTAGTCGATACACAACCTGAATGTACCATCCTTCTTTTTGACAAACAAAACAGGAGCTCTCCATGGTGATGTACTTGGTCGTATAAAACCACGCTCTAAATGTTCTTGTAGTTAGTTTTGGAGTTCCTTCATTTCACTGGGTGTGAGTCTGTATGGAGCACGAGCTATTGGTGCAGCTCCTGGTACAAGGTCTATTTGAAATTCAACGGATCGATGTGGGGGTAATCCCGGTAATTCTTTCGAAAATACATCGCGAAATTCTTTTGCGACAGGAACATCACTGATGTTCTTTTCTTCAGGTTTAACTTCCTCGATGTGTGCTAGAATGATGTAACAACCTTTTCTTATTAGTTTTTGCGCCTTCAAATTACTAATAAGATTTAACTTCGCGTTGCTCTTTTCTCCGTATACCATTAAGGGTTTTCCTTCTTTTCGTACAATGCGAATTTCATTTTTGTAACATACGATCTCTGATCTCTCCTTTTTCAACCAGTCCATGCCAATTATCACATCAAAACTCCCTAACTCTACTGGTATCAAATCAATCTTAAACGTTTCGCTAACCAGTTTAATTTCTCGATTCCGACATATTTTATCTGCCGAAATTAATTTACCGTTTGCTAATTCGAGTAAAAATTTATTATTCAAAGGCGTCAATGGACCACTTAATTTAGCACAAAAATCTCTACTCATATAGCTTCTATCCGCACCCGAATCAAATAAAACATAAGCAGGTTTTTCATCAATAAGAAACGTACCCGTAATAAGCTCCGGGTCTTCTTGCGCTTCTGCCGTATTAATATTGAAAACTCTTTCGCGGCCCTGTCCATTAGTATTCCTCTAATTTGGGCATTCGTTTCTGATATGACCCGGCTTCCCACATCCATAACAAATAATGGCGGTATTATTTGTTCTGACATTATTTGTTCCTTTATTCTTGTTAGCCATTGGTCCGTAAACTTCACACTTCGTCGTACCATGACCCTTTCTATTACACTTAGTACACGATGTTGTACAAAGCCCAGTTGGATGGTATCCTTCACACCTCTGGCATGGTTTCTACCTCTGGTTGTTATTGTTGGGATTGTTGTTGTTGCGGTTGTTGTTATTGTTGGAACGGTTATTGTAGTTGTTGTAGTTGTTGTTGGGATTGTTATTGTTGTTGCGGTTAAAGTTGCGGTTGTGGTGGTAGTTATTGCGTTTGTAATTGCGATTGTTGTTGTTATTGTTGTTGTTGTTGTTGTTGTTGTTGTTGTATTGGTGACTCTTGTCACTGTTTTCTTCCCACTTCCTCTTGACTTGTTTCGTGTTGGCTTCTTCGGTCGCTCGCTCTTTAATTCTCCCCTCAATCTAATTTATGAGTTTATGAGCCATTCGACTTGCCTTTGGTATGGAAGCGGGCTCGTGTGAACTCATATCTTCTTGAATCCTTACTGGTAACCCTTTTACAAATGCGTCGATCTTCTCTTCTTCATCTTCGAACACTCCCGGACACAATAGGTACAACTCTGTGAATCGTCGTTCATATGTGGTAATGTCGAACCCTTGTGTTCGTAACTCTCTAAGTTCTACCTTGAGCTTATTGACTTCGTTTCTAGGACGGTACTGCTCGTTCATCAATTGCTTGAATGCCAACCACGGTAGTGCGTAAGCAGCATTTTGTCCTACCTGTTCAAGATAGGTGTTCCACCACGTTAACGCAGTACCTCTGAAGGTATGCGTAGCGTACTTAACTTTGTCCTCTTCAGTACACTTACTTATGGAAAATACCAATTCGACTTTCTCGGTCCACCGTTTCAATCCAATTGGTCCTTCGGTTCCATCAAATTCCAAAGGTTTGCAGGCAGTGAATTCTTTGTAGAAGCATCCTACACGATTTCTTGTGGAATTAGTTCCACTGCTAGATCCAGAGTTATTGTTATTTTGCATCGCAGCCTGTACTGCGGCTATGTTTGCTGCAAGGAAAACACGGAAGTCTTCCTTGCTCATGTTCAAATTCTTACGAGTCGTCGGTGCCATTTCCTTCAAAAATAGCCCAAAAGAATTAAGTTAATCATATAGAATATTAAGAGTAGTCAATAGTATTTCGTAGCATAATATGAACTCATTTATAAAAGCTTTTTCTTCGTATTAGCGTTTTATAGTTTTAATTCGGGTAGTACCTACCCGTTAAGTTCATACTTAGTAGCTAATATATAATTTAACTACTTCAATTCTATATGAAAAACTGATTATAATAATATTTCGCGTTCAAACTTTTATACAATATTTTACAAACTTACAATACCGCTATTATACATATAGGATGAAATATAGCACATAATAACTTTGCTACTCGGCAGCTATAAAGGCAATTCTAGTTAATACGCAAGTTGTTCAGCAAAAAAAAATAAAGACACGTAATTCAAAAGTCCAGAAACAAGTCATGCATTCTGGTTTTACTAAGACGACTTCCCATCCTTGGTCTTGTGGAAAGTAACCGTTATGACATTTGGCTAGGCAGCATGTTGTAATGTCGTCAAAAGGATGAGGGTTTTGTACTGTCCAACAGCCCCGTAATAATCTAAAAACCTTGTTTCTCACCTCAACTACTGAATCCGTCACTTGTGGGAAGGTTTTATTTAAAAGTTGTAACCCGATGTTCTTTTTCTCACTTTGGTAAGAAGCGAACATCACTAACCCGTAAGTATAATATGCTTCTTTATGTTGCATGTTAGAAGCTCTTTCTAACTCACGAAACACTATGTTGGGATATGTTGAGTCAAAATAGGTTCTTAACCCATAGCGTAAAATTGCATTTGGGTTCCCCGCATTTAACGCTTTAAAGAAAACAAGGCGTAACTTACGGTCTCCCCAATGTGATATACCCCACCTATCAAAGGAAAGCCTTTTATAAACTAAGACATTTCTGGAAAGTCTTTCAAATGTTTGAAAAGTTAATTTCGCCATAACTAAATGTGCTAATGAATTCTGACCGACTCTAGACAAGATTTCCTCAATCATATCCTCTGGTAGGTCTTCTAAAATATTCGGTTGTCTACCTTTAACGTCCATTTTGTTTTTATACTGTAAAATAGATAAGGATTAGATTCGTAAAAGATAATTAACAAATAATACAAACAATTTTTACATAGAACATAAAAGTACAAGCACACTACAATACATATAATACACAACATAATTACAACCCTCTAATCTGAATCACTGGTTTCTTCTTCTTCTTCGGACTTGGTTCGTTTTCCTAATTTTCTAGGGATATATGGTGTTCCTCTAATACGAGCCATTGTTTTCCACAATGGTTTAGAAAAACCTGGTGGTTTAGAGGTTTCCGGGTTATTGTTACATTTTAGGAAATACGGATGTTGCGGATACATATAAAGTTCATCGGGGTTGGAATCAGGTTTTTCTATTTTTATACCTTTTCCCCTATTATTTTCTTTTGCTTTATTAAATTGGGTCGAGGTAATTTCTATAACATCATCGGAATCCTCATCGGGATCCGATTCATCGAAAAATTAGTAATCTTCCCAATATTTTGCTTCCTTAGCGGAAACACCATTGACCATTTTTAACTTTGGTCCGTTGGTTGAGGATTTTCTTTTATTTAATCGATTTACTGTAGGTATTAATATTTCTTCCTCCGGAACCTCTTCTTCTTTCGGTTCCTCCTCTTCTGGTTCCTCCTCTTCCGGTTCCTCTTCAGGAATTTGTGAATCTTCCCAATATATATTCGACTCTTCATTGTTATTAGGTGAGTCGATGGAATTTGTACTAGAGGTAGACATCTATCACACAATATCAAGCATGTTAAGAGATTAATTTATCACATAATATTTACATGTTACAATTTGTAGTTTCCAACAAAAAAAAAATATATTAAGCAATCATTTTTAAAGAAAACACGGTCGAAGTCCAGACTCACTAATGCATCCTAACAAACTCGATAAGACACACTAATGCAAATTTTCTGGTTCTCTAAGACCAATGCTCGGATACCAACTGAAATGTCTCGTTCATATTGATTATAAACGTTCCATATTAATTGATTTCGTTGCGAGGTTTTAACCTCTATATGAGACGTTTTTAAAAGACTGCATTCATTTTTAAAACAAACCATAACCTTTATTTTATCAACAAGGTTAAAAGGACACCTCCTAGATTATCAGAAATGATAATCTAAAAATATCACACTTACACACTACCAATACATATTGGTTTACTATATTAATATGTTACAACAAAGTAAATCTCGAATGCAGTTTTAAACAATATTATACAAGTATGCTGACACCAAGTCTTGTCCATATATTAGCATGCAACAGCGGAAGCTCTTAATAATCACCTGAGAATAAACATGCTTTAAACTTCAACAAAAATATTGGTGAGTTATAGGTTTAACCTATATATTATCAAATTAATATAATATACCACAAGATTTCATTTATTCAATAATCCTACACTCGCAAGTGTATAAAAATCATTCTATGATGAACACCTGGTAACCGACATTAACATAATGCATATAAAATATTCCCCGCATACTCGCAAGTATGTCATAAATTGGCAATCGCAATCACCTTATAAATCGAAGTATTAAAGCATTCCAATTTCCAGAATGGGGTTTGTTAGGCCCATAGATCTATCTTTAGGATTCGCGTCAATTAGGGGACATTTCCCTAATTCTTAGGTTACCAGACTTGAAGGGGCAATATTCGGTTTAATAATCCAACCATAGAATGTAGTTTCGTGTACTTGTGTCTATTTTGTAAAACATTTAGAAAGCTGGATGTATTCTCATCCCAAAAATATTAGATTTTAAAAGTGGGAATATAACTCACTTTCACAGATTTTTACTCCGTCAGGAAGTAAGACTTAGCCACTTGGTCGATTCACGAACCTATAACAAATATGTACATATATATCAAAGTATGTTCAAAATATATTTACAACATTTTTAATACGTTTTACTGTTTTAAGTTTATTAAGTCAGCTGTCCTCGTTAGTAACCTACAACTAGTTGTCCACAGTTAGATGTACAGAAATAAATCGATATATATTATCTTGAATCAATCCACGACCCAGTGTATACACGTCTCAGGTAAGATCACTACTCAAAGTATATATATTTTTGGAATCAACCTCAACCCTGTATAGCTAACTCCAACATTACTGCATATAGAGTGTCTATGGTTGTTCCAAATAATATACATACATGGGTCGATATGATATGTCAAAATATTTGCATACGTGTCTATGGTATCCCAAGATTACATAATATATTAGAATACATGTATAATGCAATATGAGTTAGCTAGGATATGATTAATATAGATTTTTTACAATATTTCCCGTAGCTACAACAATAGTAAAATATCCAATCTTGTTTTACCCATAACTTCTTCGTTTTAAATCCGTTTTGCGTGAATCAAATTGCTATGGTTTCATATTGAACTCTATTTTATGAATCTAAATAGAAAAAATATAAGTTTATAGTCGGAAATTCAGGTTACAATTCGTTTTTATAAAGGTAGTCATTTCAGTCGAAAGAACGACGTCTAGATGACCATTTTGGAAAACATACTTCCACTTTGAGTTTAACCATGAATTTTGGATATAGTTTCATGTTCATAAGAAAAATTATTTTCCCAGAAGAACAAATTTTAAATCAATGTTTATCATAGTTTTTAATTAACTAACCCAAAATAGCCCGCAGTGTTACTACGACGGCATATATCCAGTTTTACCGTATTTTTCGTGTTTTCAGGTTTTAAATCATTAAGTTAGCATATCATATAGATATAGAATATGTATTTAGTTGATTTTAAAAGTCAAGTTAGAAGGATTAACTTTTGTTTGCGAACAAGTTTAGAATTAACTAAACTATGTTCTAGTGATTACATGTTCAAATCTTCGAATAAGATAGTTATACATATATGAATCGAATGATGTTATGAATATCATTACTACCTTAAGTTTAGTAGGTAAACCTACTGGAAATGATGAAAAAATAACTTGAGCTTCAAAGGATCTTTGATGGCTTGGAAGTTCTTGAAATAGAATCATGACACAAAAACAAGTTCAAGTAAGATTATTACTCGAATTAAGATAGTTATAGTTATAGAAATTGAATCAAAGATTGAATATGAATATTACCTTGATTTAGAAAGATAACCTACTGTAAATAACAAAGGTTTCTTGATCTTAGATGATTGTATGGAATGGATTAGGAAACTTGGAAGTAAACTTGTAAACTTGGAAGTGTTCTTGATGTGTTCTTGAGTAATTGTTTTTATGATGATTATAGGTAATAACCAAAGCTTGTATTTGATAATTTTTGCTGAAAAAATAGTAACTTAGACGTTCATGGAAGAGTGTGTGTGTTTTGAGAGAGAATTGGGAAGAAAATTGGAAGTGAAATGGAGTAGGTGGTGAGTGGTGAAGGTGAGTGGGGTTAAAAGGAGTTCTTGTTTTTGTTTCCTTGCTCATAAGTCATGCTAGATGTTAAATGATAGTTCCCACATGGTTAGGAGACTCACATGGGCTGCTAAGAGCTGATCATTGGAGTGTATATACCTATAGTAAATACATTTAGAAGCTGTGTATTGTACAAGTACAAATACGAGTGCATACGAGTAGAATTGTTGATGAAAATGAATGAGGATGTAATCGTAAGCATTTTTGTGAAGTAGAAGTACTTGGATAAGTGTATTGAAATCTTTCAAAAGTGTATGAATACATATTAAAATACTACATGTATATACATTTTAACTGAGTCATTAAGTCATCGTTAGTCGTTACATGTAGATGTTGTTTTGAAACCTTTAAGTTAAAGATCTTGTTAAATGTTGTTAACACATTGTTTATTATATCTATTGAGATGTTAAATTATTACATTATCATGATATAATGATGTATTAATATATCTTAATATGATATATATACATTTAAATGTCGTTACAACGATAATCGTTACATATATGTCTCGTTTCGAAATCCTTAAGTTAGTAGTCTTATTTTTACATATGTAGTTCATTGTTATTATACTTAATGATATGTTTACTTATCATTTAACATGTTTATATATAGTGTATCAATATCTTAAAATGATTCATATGTAATTAGTAAGTCGTTGTTATAACGATAATCGTTATATATATCGTTTTCAAGTTTCTTAATTCAATAGTCTCATTCTTATGTATATAACTCATTGTTAAAATACTTAATGAGGTACATACTTATCATAATATCATGATAACTATATATATATATATATATATATCCATATGTATGTCATCATATGGTTTTTACAAGTTTTAATGTTCGTGAATCGCCGGTCAACTTGGGTGGTCAATTGTCTATATAAAACCTATTTCAATTAATCAAGTCTTAACAAGTTTGATTGCTTAACATGTTGGAAACACTTAATCATGTAAATATCAATTTCATTTAATATATATAAACATGGAAAAGTTCGGGTCACTACAAGTTACATTGATGATTATACTGAAAATATGCTAGCCATGGTGGTCTGATTAAAGACCAGTTGAAGCAAAATCTCTGTCATTATTTTCAAATTGGGAACTCAACTAAATATTCTACTTTTATTCTAAATTTTTAGGGCCATAAATTTGACCTTTATTTTAATCGCTCATTTTGATTCATTCGACTATTTCCAGGCTGAGATACAACCCTCTGATGAGGTGGAGAATATAAATTCAATTGGTGATGAAATTTAAGGACGAGAAGGAAGCACGCTGAAGAGGCGATAGGTTGGTTTCACAACGTTCAAAAAAGCTCTTCAACAGTACAAGGCTATCACGTAAGCAGTAAAACATGACATGTGTGTGTTTGGGTTTCTGATATACGAGACGTGTATTTTATGATTTTGTAATGTATTGGTGTGGGGTTGGCTGTTTTAATTATGTGAGGTGAATGCAAGAATACTATTTTGTGACGATTTGATAGATGCTAAGGATATAGAAGAATCTATGATAATGGGACATGCAAGAAGTCGGGCTCAAATTATGTGTATGGTCAACATTGAATAGTCTTCTTGCTAAGGCAAAATTGAAGTTCTTCGTTTGGTTATTTGTGAGTTCCTTTCCCTAGCCTATACGTAATTTTGGTGTGGTCAATGGAGTCTACTCAAGACAGTTATTTTTTTCTATTATTAAATATGATTATGAATTATGATTATATAAGCTGCGACATTTCAATAATAATACGGACTTTTGAATAAAAATGAAGGGGTTTGTTATATGCACAAAAATAAGTATTGTACATTATTTGCTATTTCGACCCATTTTGGTCGGTTGATCCGTTTAACTGCACATCCTTTAAGTTTACGTAGTGTATATGTTCGACCTTTAAAAATTAAAATAACTTGAACTAATCCATCTATAGTTGAATAAGTTTTAATTTTTAGCTCTTAGCAACGTGAATAAATGTCGTGACAATATGTTTTATTTATCCTCCAGAAATTCTATAATACACTGTTGTGCTTGGCGGACGAGGTTGAATTAACAAAGACTAACCTACTGAGGGATAATTGTTTTTTGTAGTTCATTGGACCACTTTTGATAATGAAGTAGCAAATCAAGGGTCTTAGTTGAGTGAAAATAAATATCTGTGCCTTGGAAAGCTCGTGATGAAGGTACAAGCAAGAGAGACTGAAGACTCGGATGACACAGGTTTCCAATCCAAGGATCACGTAAGACGACCACGGATACATGCCATCACATAAAGGTGCATTGATATATCTATCTCTCTTTCCTTAAATGTTTTGTGACAATGAAAATTTGTAGTTTGTTTATTTGGGAATTGTTGGTTCGATTTCCAGGATGCTAAAATTCAGGAGGAATTTCAAAAACTAGGTGAAGGTTTTGTATCTTAAGGCACTTCAATATGAAAAATGATGATAAAATTCAGGAGGAAGTTTGAATTGAAAGCTTATTGGTCAGCGTTCTGTTGGAAAAATGTTTGCAAAATGTTTACATGCGACTCATGAAGAGAAAACCTTAAGGTCTCTGAGGATGTGGCATGACCTCTATTTGGTTAATGGATTTCCAGTATCATCCAAAATCATGAATGTGTATTTTGTAAGGTTCTAATGCTTTCTTCATCATAGAGATATAAATTGGACGTGGTGATCTCTTTTAGAGCTAAATTGTTCTTTTATTCCAGACTTATACCGCTAACATATTCACTTTTATTTTGTATCAAGTAATGTATGGGTTTTTAGCTATATATTGTGATTCGGTTATTAATAAAATTCAACGGGATAACTATAACATAAGTTATATGTTAATAGATGGTGTAGTTGAAGAATCTATTGCACAGAGTTTCTATGATGGACTAAAATACTGACAAAGAGATTGCTTGCATGCTTACCCGTGAATTCTATTGCTAATTGTCAACATGTGACGCCCCGTACAAAATCATCGTGTACGGTACATCAACAACAGGATCATTACAAGGTCAAACACTATATGCTGTTTGAAAACCAGTTTTGCATTCATGAACAGATAACGTTTTACAAAAGATGAATAGGAAACATTAACATGAGTACATGATACTAAGGTCATTACAAAGATATTGTTTTGAAAATAACATAAGTTGGGAATGCAAAGTAAAAGTTTCATGTTTGAGACATCTCTAAGTAATGCAGCGGAAGTCTAACACAGCAAGTCTGTAACAGCAAGTCTATACACCGAGACTAGAACAGCAAGGCTAACAGCAGAAGCAACAACGTCTAAACACCTGAGAAATACATGCTTAAAAAGTCAACACGAATGTTGGTGAGCTATAGTTTGTTTGTATTCAGTAATGTAATGTAGGCCACGAGATTTCAGTGCTTCAAACAAGCGTTTCAAATCAGTAATTCAAATCAGTATGATAAAGTATATGTATAACCGTGGGCACTCGGTAACTAACTTAACGTTTATACCCCCTGAAAGTACACTTGGCAAGTGCGTATGTCTACGAAGTATTAAACACTCGTTAAATGCTAGCGCGACTAGCCCGAGTGGGGATGTCAAACCCTATGGATCCATATCTAAGATTCGCGTTCACGGTTCAAAAACCAATGATTAAATGTTACCGAGCTAAAGGGAATGTTTATGCCGTTGTATAACCCACACATATATAAGTTTAAGTACTCGTGCCTAGTATGTAAAACATAAAATTCGCATGTATTCTCAGTTCCCAAAATAAGTTAAAGTAAAAAGGGAATGCTATAACTCACAGTGATAAAAGCGGTAAAGTCGGTAATGAAAGTACGCAAGTAGTAAGTCGGTCCGAAAGGTCGTCAACAAGCAATACTAGAAAGGAAAGAAAGAAAGAACAAGTGTGTGTGAAAACCAAATGAGCAAGTGATTTGAATGAGAGGTAAATGGCTAGTATTTATAAGCAAGGAATTTGACAAGGATTGATGACATGGACAAGGGCTAGTATTTATAAGCAAGGAATTTGACAAGGATTGATGACATGGACAAGGGCTAGTATTTATAAGCAAGGAATTTGACAAGGATTGATGACATGGACAAGGGCTAGTATTTATAAGCAAGGAATTTGACAAGGATTGATGACATGGACAAGGGCTAATTAATTGGGTCACTAGCTAGAGTAGGGTGGGCTTGAGCCCAACAAGGTAGAAAGTCCAACAAGACTAACTATTGTGCATAATTAAATTACTACGCGTAATTAAGCATCCAAAAACCCAGGTAATTATTATTATAAAATAATAATTAATATTTCGCAGTCATAATATTCCGATTATGACAAAAGTTAAACGTGCGCGCAAGTTCGCGGTTTATTCGAAACGTCAAATAACACTAACGGTTATAAAGGCTTCCAATGATCAAGTTATGTATCCTACGTACTCTAAGGCATGTTTTAACATATAAATGGAAGTAAACCACATAAATCAAGTTTCCAGAGTATAAAGTAACACAGTACGCACAAATACGCAGTTTTGCAAAAACACAAGGCACAAAAGCAAGTCGAAAAAGCCGGGTCGTTACATTACCCACCTGTTAATGGAAATTTCGTCCCGAAATTTGAGGAGTGACAAAAAAAATGGTACCGTATTTAAATAAGAAGTGGCATATCAAAGTTCCGAAAGATTCGTGGGCTAAAAAGTGAGCTATTTACCTTGAAAGGTACTCTGGCGTATAAGAGTAAGAATAGGTATATGCTATTAATTAAGTCCCTTAGGAGATCAACAAATTGATTTCGTTTCTGGTTAACATGAGTATGTTGTCTGAATATATCCACAAAAGAAAAGATGATATTTTTAGCCTTACAGGCATCTTTAGTAAGCTGGATGCATGAAATACATCATGAATGTTACTAAACTCATCTAAAACATTGAGCGCTTATGTCGCAATACAAAGCTGACAGGTAGGATGGAAAATATGGTGATCATAACCATGCGATTTGATGTCTGGATAGTGTTAGCCACGGATTTTACTAACCCCTTGATTTCGGAAAGAGACCATAGGCATAAAGAACTCGATATTTAAGAACGTTTCATTTGACTATATGAATTGAAACTTTTGATGAAAGTGAATAATCGGACTTATATGCAATGCAAGCCATAATTATCTATAGTGCCTTCAGGATGGTCTGAACGAACAATGAAGGATATCACCCAGTTTACCATACTGCAGGTGAACTTATCCTTAGATGGAATGAAAGAACAGTTCCATAATGTAACTTTATCCTTTCAGTTACATGTTGAAGTTAGGGTTAACATTAACTAGAACAACATATAGTTGCAACCAACGAAAAAAGGAATGTGTAGAGTAACCATATCCGTATTACAGATGTTTTAAGCAGTCCCTTCCAAGAGGATAACAAGATTCATAGATTCCTAAAGTATGTTACTTTACATTTCCGAAAGAGAATCGCACGAAAGGTGTGATCTTTGAACCAGGGTAAACTCTTCGGGCGGTTTGTTCTGAATTTATCCTTATACTTAAGGAGATGTGCGAACAAGAAGATACGTGGACCCTTGGTCGTAAAGAACGGTTTACTCTAAGTGAAAAGAATCTCAAAACGATTCCTTGTACCTCAACCTACTAATTCATAGAGATGATTTTTACGAGGATGTTGCGATTAGCCGTGAAATATTGAGAATAGAAACCCACCTAGTGCCCTTCCTACAATGGGGTGACCATTGAGTGTACCTCAGAAAACTGATTTATCGGCCCGCGATTTTGCCATGTTTAACCTTAAAAGGAACATTTTTCGAGTACAAAGACTTCCTAACAAAATTTTTTTTATAAATCTGCCACCCAATGTGGCTCAAGCGTTTTTAACAAGGATTTTAATAGTAAGCTTCATCCCTAACGGAGGGAGAGAAGAAGTGTGATCCCTACATGGTGTAGTCTAATACGAAAACCTTTAATAAAATTAACCGAGGAAGTTTTGAAAAACTTTTAAACGTTTGATGCGACAACATAAATGGAACGAAGTTCTTGGTAAATTTAGAAGTATGTATAACGAGTACCATTTGCACAAAATTATTTGACTTAAAATAACTCAATAAAGGAGCGATTTTTAATCATCTTGAAGGTATAACTTAGTATGTACTATCCCAAAATAAGTAAGGGTAAATTTATACATATATAATTTTATAAATCACGTAAGTGATAGAAAATTTTTTAGTACTTTCATTTGTCCATAAATCTCGTGAGGACCGCACAAATAAGCAACGTGTAAATCAACGTGTAAAATTTTTGATAAACATATTTTTTTCGTATTTCAGAGGTTACGAGTTGAAAAAGGTCGAGTGAAAAATCTTTGAATCATCGGTTGGCATGTTACTAGGTAATGAAAACTAATGAATTAAATGTAGTTTTGATGATTATCCGAACTTAAGTCTTTGGCCCAAAAATGTTTACGTCCGAAGCCGTTGCTAAAAAGTGAGGTATGAAGGATAGAGCATGAGGATGAGAAGTTAATCGCTTCTTGACTTTGCAGAATGCCATACAGGTTATGGCTAATATTAAAGTCGGAATACTAATGATGTTAATATCGCTAGATGAGAATTTCCTTGGAATAGGTCAGGACTTTGAGTTATGTAAGATAGAGCATCGCTCCGACAGATGTGAAGAATAAGATCCCTGGGGTAACGCAGTAATTTTGAATGGTTTAAGTGTTTGTGGATGCCCGAAGGCTCTGCATGACGTGGTAGTAAGTGCCTTCATCACATACACACACATGAATCTCTTAGTTTTGACAGTTGTCTGTCTTCATGATGACTTGGATACGAATAAGCAACGAAAAATTTTATATTGACAAGCAACGAAAATTTTATAGAATTCATTTAAGGTGACGATGTAAGAAAAGAAATTAAGTTCTTAGCAAACTAGGGTTATGTACAACACGTACCATTCAAGGTAAAATATCCTTTGAATAAAAGATTTGATTTGTAAAAGTGAAAGTAAAATTTCATATGTATTTGTCAAAAAGAAGTAATTATTTACTTTATTTTATATAACGTATACGATTTAAAAAATTTGCACGAATGGCAAATAAAATAAATTTATTTTTATTAAGTTTTGAGAGGATCGCACAGTAAAATAGTGTAAGTAAAATTTTGGCAAACAAAATTTTCATATTTCGGAGGTTACAAGTTGAAAAAAGATTGATGAGAATCGAGTAAAAGACTTTTGAAAATCTCGGGTGATATTTGAGCAAAAATGTTACGAGGTAATGAAAACTGTTGAATTTAAATGTGGTTGATGACTATTAGTAGGGCATAAGTCCTTCGACCAAAAATGCTTAAGTATAAAGTTGTTGCTTATAAGTGAGAAACGAAAGGGAGAGTATGAGGACGGGGATTAACTACCCATTGATTTTGGAAATTCCGAACTGGTATGACTAATATCGAAGTAAGAAGGGTGATGGTGTGATTATCATTGATTAAGAATTCTCTCGGAATAAGTTAGGATTCAGTGTCGCATAAGAATGAGTATCAAATACGATTCTTGGGTAGTATAGTATTTGAATTGCTGAAGTGACAGGATACAGTTTCCATTATGTATCGTTGTCCATTGTATCAGTTTCTTTCATGGCTAGAAAGTGAGCAGATTTGGTGAGGCGATCAACGATAACCCCGATAGTGTCATAACTGCCGACTGTTTTCGGTAGTTTCAGAATGAAATCCATCGTCATCCCTTCCCATTTCCATTGTGGGATCTCGGGTTGTTGAAGTAATCCGGATGGCTTTTGGCTCACCATTCTCGCGAGGTATACGAATAATCTTCTTACTATAAATAACTTTCGCTTTCGTCCTTGAAAGTCAGTCCGTTCCAACTATTTCCTCAAAGCTTTCTAACTCGATGAGTATTAGGTTAATTTTAAGGTCCATTCCAACCAAATCTTATTATACTGCCGTGAAAATTTTTATCAACCTTCTCAAATAACATCTGCTTGTGCGCAGGTAACTAATCCTTTCCAACTACTACTATAAAACTTCCAAGTTTTGTTGGCATGAGGTCATCTCCAAATGACCCACCTGTTAATTTTTAAGGTACTATCTTAAATTACTCCTCTATCTCTGCCAACTTACCATTAGCTTGTCCTATAGAATACTTAACTCTCATGATAATGGCTTATTAGTCATCACACTAGGATTCTTAGGTATAAAGTTTCTATCACTCTAGTATTAAACAATTCCGAGACGATAAATCGTTGCGAAGAAACGTACCCTAACTAAAATCAGGATCCATGCGAGTCTCCATAGCTGAGATAACGATTGCTCTATCATATGTGAGTCCAAAGTTTTTTTTTTTTTTTTTTTTTCCTATTTGAGAACTTTTTCCTTAAGTATCCAGGGTGTCTATATCTATAACAAATTTTCGGGTTATCAATTCTACAGTCCAGGCCCTTCTCGTACAGTATCTAGACTAAGTGGTTATTCCTGCCTTTATCAGACCATAATGCGTATACTCAAGTGGTTCCTACCAAAATTTCCTTTGAATCGCTTCATATTCCTTATGTAGTAACATTGGGACTTCTGCATAATTCACTTCAATATAATTACGCTGGCCTGACGTCATTATATAGTACTAAATCGTACGTTCATTCCAATATCACTCCATATGGTCAATGTAACGTGATCACTTTCAGTTCTACTCAATTTCATCCCACGGTGCTTTATCTATGCTATCTCAAAACAAAATCTATATAATTAATCTCACGGTTTCTCGGTGTGGGTGCGTAAGTTCCGTAGGTCATGCACCAATGCCTAAATGTCCTGAAATTTCTTCAAAATGTTCAGGTTCAGGTAACATTGTTAGGTTCCTTTCTAGAAATTCAATCTGGGTCTCGCGTTGAGTTGTATGTGTAGCAAGTAGTAGTACGATATGTCTTGAGGCGACTCCCAAGTCTTTGGGTATGGTTGAGCATCAGTAGAAGGCACTCTGACCTTGTGAAAGGAGATGTCCTCCCGACTTCCCCAATGCCTAAGAGTGTTAGGGTACTAAATCCAGAAATGTCGTCAGATCGTCGAGCAGTGGTGAAGAACGAAAGAGATAAGTGACGGTCATGAAAACGTACAAGATACGAGCCATCTTGCAGGAACTGAACAACCTTCGAATGTTCACACGTCATACGTGGCTATTTAGAGTGAGCTCGGGGTGCGGTTACTCCGACAAATCCTCCAATATCTCCTCTTCCGAGGATCGACTTTAGTGGGCGTGTAATCCGAGGGGTACTCCTCCTAGATTGCGTGAAGAATCGTTTCGATCCCTGGAACGGTGGAACAGTAGTAACAGGTGGATTACAATACTAATCCTTAGGGTTAGACGTGTGGGAAATGGGTTCAGAAGAACATCTGAACTAGGAAAGGTAAGTTTTTCCAAGTCGGTGCAGCGAATAGCAGGCATGAAGCAAGCACGTAATCAGGCACTACAGCAACCTAGCTCGTTTACAGCAGTATATAGCATGGCAATATTAACAGTACTAAACAGAAGTAACATGCAATCGAAAGCAGATAGTAGCATGCAGTAGCTAGAATAAGCAAAAGCATGCAGCGAGTTTACATAGCAGTAAAAGGAAACGGTAGCATGCAGCAAGTTCATACGGTAGTAAAAGTAAGCAGTGTCATGCAGTAGTAGTAAGCAGTAACATGTAGTAATATAACACAGTAGCATGCAGCAGGTTCCGCAGAAACAAGTAAACTAGCAAGTTGTAGATTAGTCCTATTAGTGAATCCTACTTGGGTCGGTCCTAGACTCACTAATGCAACCTAATTCCCTACAACCAATGCTCTGATACCAACTGTGACGCCCCGTACAAAATCATCGTGTACGGTACATCAACAACAGGATCATTACAAGGTCAAACACTATATGCTGTTTGAAAACCAGTTTTGCATTCATGAACAGATAACGTTTTACAAAAGATGAATAGGAAACATTAACATGAGTACATGATACTAAGGTCATTACAAAGCTATTGTTTTGAAAATAACATAAGTTGGGAATGCAAAGTAAAAGTTTCATGCTTGAGACATCTCTAAGTAATGCAGCGGAAGTCTAACACAGCAAGTCTGTAACAGCAAGTCTATACACCGAGACTAGAACAGCAAGGCTAACAGCAGAAGCAACAACGTCTAAACACCTGAGAAATACATGCTTAAAAAGTCAACACGAATGTTGGTGAGCTATAGTTTGTTTGTATTCAGTAATGTAATGTAGGCCACGAGATTTCAGTGCTTCAAACAAGCGTTTCAAATCAGTAATTCAAATCAGTATGATAAAGTATATGTATAACCGTGGGCACTCGGTAACTAACTTAACGTTTATACCCCCTGAAAGTACACTTGGCAAGTGCGTATGTCTACGAAGTATTAAACACTCGTTAAATGCTAGCGCGACTAGCCCGAGTGGGGATGTCAAACCCTATGGATCCATATCTAAGATTCGCGTTCACGGTTCAAAAACCAATGATTAAATGTTACCGAGCTAAAGGGAATGTTTATGCCGTTGTATAACCCACACATATATAAGTTTAAGTACTCGTGCCTAGTATGTAAAACATAAAATTCGCATGTATTCTCAGTTCCCAAAATAAGTTAAAGTAAAAAGGGAATGCTATAACTCACAGTGATAAAAGCGGTAAAGTCGGTAATGAAAGTACGCAAGTAGTAAGTCGGTCCGAAAGGTCGTCAACAAGCAATACTAGAAAGGAAAGAAAGAAAGAACAAGTGTGTGTGAAAACCAAATGAGCAAGTGATTTGAATGAGAGGTAAATGGCTAGTATTTATAAGCAAGGAATTTGACAAGGATTGATGACATGGACAAGGGCTAGTATTTATAAGCAAGGAATTTGACAAGGATTGATGACATGGACAAGGGCTAGTATTTATAAGCAAGGAATTTGACAAGGATTGATGACATGGACAAGGGCTAATTAATTGGGTCACTAGCTAGAGTAGGGTGGGCTTGAGCCCAACAAGGTAGAAAGTCCAACAAGACTAACTATTGTGCATAATTAAATTACTACGCGTAATTAAGCATCCAAAAACCCAGGTAATTATTATTATAAAATAATAATTAATATTTCGCAGTCATAATATTCCGATTATGACAAAAGTTAAACGTGCGGCAAGTTCGCGGTTTATTCGAAACGTCAAATAACACTAACGGTTATAAAGGCTTCCAATGATCAAGTTATGTATCCTACGTACTCTAAGGCACGTTTTAACATATAAATGGAAGTAAACCACGTAAATCAAGTTTCCAGAGTATAAAGTAACACAGTACGCACAAATACGCAGTTTCGCAAAAATACAAGGCACAAAAGCAAGTCGAAAAAGCCGGGTCGTTACACAACATATGGTGATGAAAAAAGCTGCTAGAAAGCAATGCATGTTCTTAAATCTTAAGGAATGGATGTTCTTACGTTACATTTGTCTTTTGAACTCATTTTTGTTTTCTTTTAATAGATACAAGGTATATTTGCTCTACATAATTATATTGATCTCGTGCAATGTTCTATTTATTTTTATCTGCATATAAGCAATATGAATACGCCCATTGTCAACAATGCATAAATACATAAAGTATTATATAGCTGTTATCATAATGTTTGACCTAATTAAATAGTTTATGTCTTGATCCCGCAAGGTTGCGGGTATTAAACTAGTAACACTGAAAAACTAACATTGAAAAGAAATTGAGAAAGTAATTCAGTGTCACTTATGAGTATACCGGCAATCGAGACCCAAACATTTAAATTCGGGTTAAATGGGTCAAACTTTCGGGTCATGAGAAAATTAGGCCTAACAACGTAAATCAAAACTTAAAAAAAGATTCAAATGTGTTTCGCTCCAACCAAGTGAGTCCTATACAAAAAATGAAGGAACATGTCTAATGGGTATCAACAGTCAAAGATCAATAAATAGAAATAGGTCAAATGGGTTTTGTGAATGGGTCAAATGGGTCGAACATAAAAAGTTTCATCCGTTAAAAATTTATGAAAGCATGCATGGTTATATTATCTATTATGTATATTAATATTTCTTATGTATATATAATAATTTTTTTTTTCAGCGAAAAAACGGATAAACTTATATTAACAAGTAGGATCATCGGAAGAATGAATCCTCCTTAAAACTTACAAACCAAATAAACCCGAGCATAACTAGACAAAAATAACAAGAAGCTCACAACCAAAAACTAAGAAAAAGGCAGCAATCTAAACAACAATGGAAGATTAAGATGTATCTAAAAAGAAAGAGGAAGATCACCAATGTAGGATCCAAGAACGCTCAAGTGTCTTTGATGAATTCGCCAAACACCACCAACTCCTCGGCGTGGGTCAAACTATTTTTAGTTTCTTTTTTAGTATATATAATAAATAATAATACCAAAAATCATGTAATAAATGTAAAAAAAGTTATGCAACCCATTTGACCCAATTGACCTGTGACCCATTTCGACCCGTTACCCAAACCAACCCTATCTAAACCATTTTGAACCGTTTAAAAAATTGACCCGTTTGACCTATGACTCATTTTAACCCAAAACCATTTTGACCCGTTACCCAAACCGACCCAACCTGACACGTTTGCCAGGCTTACTTATGAGCAAGGTTTAAAAAGACGCGAGACGGGGTCGAAACGGTAGCGACCTCAAAACATTGCAACGGAAAAAAGGGACCGAGACGGGGTCAAAACGGATGTTGACTAATGTTAAAATTTATATATATAAATATATATTTACACATATTTTAGAGCTAAAAAAATCTTCGTTGACAAGTTTGTACCTATAATTGCTATTATCGGTAATATAATAAAAAATGGAATACTAAACTAAGTCAATTGTGATTGATTTGACCGACTTATGGCCGATTTTAACACAATTTCTGACTTTTGACCGGCGTTGACCCAATTTTTCTTGCATTTGACCTGACTTTTGACCGTTAACCGGCTTATAAGAAAACGGGACGGGGTCAAAACGGTTTAGTCACCAAAACGCCTCAACGGGCGTCGCAACGGACGCCGTTTACAACAATGCTTATGAGTAGGGTTGCCCAGGTTCCTTCAATATCTATTTCTATTGTATGAATATATCCATTTACTATCACGGATATATAACTATATATATATATATATATATATATATATATATATATATATATATATATATATATATATATATATATATATATATATATATATATATATATATATATATATATATAGCTACTTAAATATATGGATATACATTTAAATATTTTTATATGTGTTAAAGTATAAACTAGTAAAATATTATCAAAAATATAAATTGTAAAGATATAACTATGTGAATAATATTAAATTAATATATCTTAAATATATTAAACATCTTTGTTAAAAATATTCTAATGATTTCATTTCATAATAGGATTATCTACAAGCGAAATGATCAGTGGAATCACGGGCTTGTTTAAATGAAACAGTTTAATGATATGTTTTAAGTATTACCTGAATGTAAATGCTAAAGTCATTTAGTTTAATGACCCGTGACATCACAGATTTTGACTAAGAAACTTGTCGTTGTTAACTTGGTCAGAATAAATAAACTCCATTCATTCTCCCACCACCATCTTCAATTTTCATTACAATTACTTTTTCTTGTCATTAATGGTACTTATTTAGCATTAAAAGACGGATAGAAAATACCTTGTTCAACCTCACGAAAATTATGATTATTTTTAAATTCTTCTATCATAATATAAACCTTCATTTTAATTAGTCACAATATGATTTGACGTATGTTATTGTTTTCAGTTTCTTGTTGATTAACAAACATATAATAATAAAACATTCAAGGTGTGATAAACTTTTTTCATCAAACAACACATAAAAGAGAATAATTATTTGAAAAAACTATTAACAATGACATGAAGGTTTGTATCTGCTTATTAGAAATAAAGAGTTATTGGATAATATGATGGAGATTGAGAAAAAGAGTTGTAAAGATGTGTACATATTGAGAAAAAGAGTTGTGATAATATATGGTGAAGATGCTCCGAGATATCTTTTTTTATAATACATTAATACCGTATCAAATACTAAATGATATTTTTGTAATTATACATCTCTCTAAATGAAAAATATGGTTTCTCTCTCCGTACAATCTCCCACTCACCACATTCCAGCCACCATTACCATTTCCAATCCTACCATCAATGCTCCACCAAATTCACTAAATGTTAACTTACCCCTACCACCACCCTTGATGCATTCTTTTAAAGAAAATGTCACTGGTAATTCCCCTTCGAAAGAAGCAGATAACAACTCTTCGGCTAGGCATGACAATACTAATGAGGGACCCCGTAAGCACCTGAAAAGGGTCAGTACAGTCTTCATTGGTAACTTGGCTAGTTCAATCACACCCATGGTCATCAGTAGTGCTTTTAGGAGGTTTGGTTGGATACAGAACATCGCGTTGACAAAAGGGCGTAGTTACGCGTTCGTCAGATTTGCATCCTATGAACAAGCAACTGAAGCTGTATGTAACATGAATGGTAGTTTGCTTTTAGGCAAGCGTTTGACGTTGGGGTATGCTAAGTTTGATAAACATACTGATAACAAGAGGTATGACCATAAGCATGGGCCAAATGAGTTTCGACATAAGGGAAATACGGAGAAGAATTCCCCACAGAATGATGGATGACTCAAATCTATTCAGTTAGAAATTAATGAAGAAATTAACGAGGGTATGTCTAGAACGGCGTTGGTTTTGGATAAGGTTGTAATATCCAAAATTAAACTTGCAGAATGGTGTAACATCCCGCGTTTTTCCGTTAAATTTATTTTAACACCGTTTTTTTAACACATATAATAATATCTTTCGCTATTTAAATTCCCAGTTTCCGTTGACTAACGTTCATAATATTTCCGCTATTCAATTTTAACACCACTCGTTTACTCTAGCGTTTTAAAATATCTCGTTTGGTTAAATTACGCACCCGGCTTAAAATTGAGGGACCATTTTTACCAAATGGCCAAACTACTCACTAGTAGTTGACTAAGTCAACTACTTCTCCACCATCCTCCACATTTAATTTCTTTTTCTTTCTTCTTTTCTCTCAACCAAAAACTCCCATCCTAAATTCTTCATCATCTTCAATCATCATCCAAATTCAAGCAAGGAATCTGATAGTGTTCCAAATGAACATATATTTAGTAGCAATATCGTTCCAATATGTAAAGTTTTTAAATGTAATTTCCTTATTTTTAGTTGTAATAGTTAAATAAATAAGTGCGAAGACGAAAGACGCAAATCGCTCGAAAATGAAGATTTAAAGACAAAAACGAAGATTTGAAAGACCAAAACGTCCAAAAAGCTCAAATGTTCAAGATACAATTAAAAAGGTTCAAATTATTGATGAAGAACGTCTAAAAATGACAAGAGTACAAGTTACAAAACGCAAAGTACAAGATATTAAATTATACGAAAGGACGTTCGAAAATCCGAAACCAGGACATGAACCAACTCTCAACGCTCGACGCAACGGTGTAAAAATTACGAGTCAACTATGCACAAGAATAAAATATAATATTTAAATAAATCATAATAAGAATAATATTAAATAATAAAAAGTTGTTAATTGAGCATAGTTCAGGGGTCGTAAATGAAAATTCAATTTATAATTTGGCCTATAAAAGGAACGATCTATGTTCGATGAATGAGAGGAAGAATTTTTTTCCGATCTTTTTTTCTTCGATCAATTATCAATATCAATTATCAATATCTATATTCTATATCTCTATCATAATGTTAATGTAATAAGATATAACAATAATCTTAATTTTAAGTTTAAATTATGATAATAATAAGATTTATGATAGAGATCATTTGAGTGTGTAAGTCGAAATTCTGTCCGTGTAACGCTACGCTATTTTTAATCATTGTAAGTTATGTTCAACCTTTTTACATTAATGTCTCGTAGCTAAGTTATTATTATGCTTATTTAAAACGAAGTAATCATGATGTTGGGCTAATTACTAAAATTGGGTAATTGGGCTTTGTACCATAATTAAGGTTTGGGCAAAAGACCGACACTTGTGGAAATTGGACTATTGACTATTAATAGATGGGGGGTATTGTCTAATTGAGTGACAACTCATTGGAGTCTGTCGAACCTATCTTCAAATTAATTAACCTAATAATTAATAATGATTATGGTTGTCCTATTTAGTGACGTTCATATGGAATCTGTTATAATCATTTAATTAATCAATTGGGTTGGGTAATTGATTATTCATTCTGATCAAGTGGATGAATTAATATTCATAAACTAATTAAAACAGGGGTGGATTACATACAGTGATAACTGGTGTAATTGTTGACAGAAGTGATAACTGCGTCATAGTTTAAATCCTTAATCAGTTGGAATATTTGACTTCGGGTATAAGGGTAATTTGACGAGGATACTCGCACTTTATATTTATGACCGATGGACTATTATGGACAAAAACCAGATAAACGTATCAAATAAACCAGGACAAAGGACAATTAACCCATGGTAATAAATTAAAATCAACACGTCAAACATCATGATTACGGAAGTTTAAATAAGCATAATTCTTTTATTATATTTCTCATCGTATCTTTATTTACTGTCATTTTATTACTCGCAATTTTATTTTCTGTCATTTTATTTATCGCAATTTATTTTACGCACTTTAATTTTTGTCATTTATTTTTACGCTTAAAATCGACAAACCGGTCATTAAACGGTAAAACCCCCATTTTATAATAATACTACTACTTATTTATATATATATTTTTACAAATAAACTTAATAATATAGCGTTAACTTCACCAGCTCCCTGTGGAACGAACCGGACTTACTAAAAACTACACTACTCTACGATTAGGTACACTGCCTATAGTGTTGTAGCAAGGTTTAGGTATATCCCATCCGTAAATTAATAAAACTTGTGTCATATTTTGTAGTATTTCCTAGTAAAAATAATACTATTTCGTACCCTCACGCTACATCATCAAGTTTTTGGCGCCGCTGCCGGGGAGCGCTAAAACGCTATATTTTTAATTATAATAATATTGAAATAAAATATAATAATATAATAATATTGAAATAGAATATAATAATATAATAATATTGAAATAGAATATAATAATATAAAAATATTTAAGAATCAAAATTTACGTAAATTTTAAAAAAAAAGTCGTATTTATTAAATACTTCAGGGGTATATTATGTAACTTATAATTAATAATTGCTATCATGTCGCTTTCATGTGAATAGTAAATTAATTAATTTATTTTCATTTACTATTCATGAATAGTAAATGAATTAAAAAAAAAAAAAAAGTTTTAAAAAAAAATTATAATTATAAAAAAATTATTAATTTGTAAAAAAAAAATCGTTTTTAAAAAAAAAAAAAAAAAAAAAAAAAAAAAATCGTTTTTTTTAAAAAAAAAAAAAAAAATTTCGTTTTTAAAAAAAAAAAAAAAAAAAAAAATTTGTGTAAAAAAAAAAAAAAAATCGTTTTTTTTTAAAAGAAAAAAAAAAATTCGTTTTAAAAAAAAATTTTTGTAAAAAAAAAAAAAAA
Source organism: Rutidosis leptorrhynchoides (assembly GCF_046630445.1). Taxonomy (NCBI): domain Eukaryota; kingdom Viridiplantae; phylum Streptophyta; class Magnoliopsida; order Asterales; family Asteraceae; genus Rutidosis; species Rutidosis leptorrhynchoides. The sequence continues at coordinate 173,282,630 of NC_092336.1, forward strand.
TCGTTTTTAAAAAAAAATTTAAAAAAAAAAAAAAAAAAAAAACGAAAAAAAAAAAAAAAAAAAAAAAAAAAAAAAAATTATTAAAAAAAAATTATATTTTTTCTATAAAAAAAAAAAATATTTTTTTTAGTTTTATTACCTTTAGATTTTTAGACTATAGTCGCAACTTTTAGTATTAAGTTTAGTTTTTGCCATAGTTATTTTTACTTCTAGAATTTTTAGGCTTTGCCGTAAAATCCCTTAAGTGCTTATTCCTTAGACTAAGTTTTAGGTGCTTTAGAATTTTACGACGCCGTATTTCGCACTACTTTCTTATTTTTATTTTTCGACGCCTATTTTTCGACCTTTTATTTTTCGACATTTTTCGACGCGCAATCTATTTCTTTCTTATTTCTCGCCATTCTAGTTTTTAGGACTTGGAATTTTTTTCTACTTCTTCTCTAAATTTCTTAAAATTACGAAAATTTATTTTAAGTGGTTAAATTGATAGACATCAAAATTTTCTGGTTCGTAGTAATAGTTGGATTTGTACGTGGACCGGGTTATTGGAGCCAAACAGTCCTCAATTATATTGAGACCAAACGAATCCTGCCCCTCTGCTGCATCTTTTGGCTATTCGAAACGTGGGCAAAATCAGAAAAGTCTATTGGTTGGATAACTTATTATAATTTTTCTTTCCTTTTTAAAAACTAATAGGATATTCAGTGAATGCACCGAGCAAGACGTTCGCCGCCGGTCATACGTTCACCACCTGTAACTCGATCAAGACATCGTTTAACGAATATCGCCGCCGTTGATTTTTCTTTAGAATCGTCATCAAGTCGACCAAATCCTCAAACTCAAATTTCCGATAATCCAGTTTTTGAAACAAACCTCACAATTGAGAATCCGGAGAATATTCAGGAACGGTTTGTAGATCCCGAACCATTAAACTTTCCTCCGGAACCACCAATCATTCAAACAGAGATTGTTGAGGAAGAAACCATTAAATCAGAAACCTCTAGTGATTCAGATACAACACTTCCAATCATGGAAAATCTAGAACCTCTAAGTATGGAAGACCGAATGAGAGCCACACGCACGGGCCAAGGTCACGCCATTATTAAGCCAGAAGTTAATGCTCCAGATTATGAAATCAAAGGACAAATTCTAAACATGGTAACTAATCAGTGCCAATATAGTGGTGCGCCGAATGAAGATCCAAACGAACACCTTCGTACGTTTAAAAGAATTTGTACACTATTCAAAATCCGAGAAGTGGAAGATGAGCAGATCTATCTCATGTTGTTTCCCTGGACTTTAAAGGGAGAAGCCAAAGATTGGTTAGAATCGTTACCTGAAGGGGCGATTGACACATGGGATGTTTTAGTTGAAAAATTTCTTAAACAATTCTTTCCGGCATCTAAAGCCGTGAGACTTCAAGGAGAAATTGTTACGTTCGCGCAAAAGCCAAATGAAACATTATATGAGGCGTGGACAAGATTCGGAAGGATGTTGAGAGGATGTCCTCAACACGGATTAGATACTTTTCAAATAGTACAAATCTTCTATAAAGGCGTAGACATCGCCACACGAAAAGACATCGACATAACCGCTGGTGGATCCATTATGAAGAAAACCGCAACTGAAGCTTACAAAATTATTGATAACACAGCCTCCCACTCGCATGAGTGGCACCAAGAAAAAGATATCTTTCGATCATCTAAAGCGGCTAGAGCCGATTCTAGCCATGACTTTGATTCCGTTTCCGCAAAAATAGATGCTTTCGAAAGACGAATGGAAAAGATGAATAAAGATATTCACGCAATACGAATCAGTTGTGAGCAATGCGGTGGACCACACTTATTGAAAGATTGTCACATTGAACCAACGATGGAACAACGAGAGAATGTTTCTTATATGAACCAAAGGCCTGGAAATAATTATCAACCGCCAAAGTTAAACTTCAATCGAAATCAAAACATTCTTTACAATCCAAACGGACCCAACAACAACTCGTATAACCAACAAGGTTCGAATAACCAACCAACTCAAAACAACACTTTCAATCCACAAAGACATGGCTTGTATAAACCACCACAACAAACCGAAGAGAAAAAGTCAAATATGGAAGACGTGGTATTTAAGCTAGTTGAATCTCAAACACAATTTATTGAAACTCAAACCCAAACGAACGAGAGGTTTGATCAGTCATTAAGAACTCAACAAGCTTCCATTTTGAATCTAGAAAAACACGTAGGTACTCTTGCTAGCATGATGAGTGAGAGGGAACAAGGAAAGCTACCGAGTAATACTGAAGTAAATCCTCGGAATGAGAATGTTAATATGGTTTCAACGAATTCTGAAAAACCAGCACCAGAAGATGGGAAGGTTTTAGATGAGAGTAACAATGAAGAAGTTACACCACCACCACCCGAGTATGTAAAACCAATGGTGGCACCATACAAACCACCCATCCCGTTTCCAAGAAAAGGAGTTGAGTATGAGCAAGTGATAGGTAATAAAGATTGTGATACCTCTGGAAAGAAGAAGAAGAAAAAGAATAAGAAAGTGCAAGAAACAAAAGCCGTAAATATAAACCCGGTGAAGACAGTTACACCAAAACCTCCACCTAGGGTAGGTGATCCGGGTGAATTTATTGTTCCTTGTCTACTTAGTGATTGTGTCATGTATGATGCACTAGCAGATTTAGGTGCGAGTGTAAGTGTTATGCCTCTTTCCTTATATAAGAGATTAGGTGTAGGTAAGTTAAGTCCAACGGATATGAGTGTTCGACTCTTTGATCAAACCATTAAGCACCCAGTTGGAATTGCTGACAACCTACCCATTCAAGTAGGTAATTTAACCTTTCTAGTCGAATTCATTGTCATTGACATAGAAGAGGACCCAAACATTCCTCTAATTTTAGGTCGGCCATTCTTAGCGTCCACCGGGGCGTTATTTGATGTAGGAAATGGAAGAATGACACTTAGTAGTGGTAACAAATCGATCACCTTTATGATTCGAAAGTCTAAATCTCCACCAACCAAAACCATTGAACCAGCAAAAACGATTGGTAACAACCATGTTGTTTTACCAACTCCAACGGTAGTGCTTAATAATAATAAAACGCCTAAGTGTGGGGAAAATGAAGTAAAACCTAATGATGACTTGATAACAAAGAACCCCGTTGTTGATACGAAATTAAATAATCCCGTTATTAATAGTTCAATGAAGAAACTTATTAAACGGATTCGCGATGCTAGAACCAAGGGGAACTTTAAGTTATGTAACCGGTTAGTATCCAATCTATCACCTAAAGAAAAGGAGAAACTAGTTGAAATTGTGGATATTACACAGGAATCCGACCAATGGCTTAAAGAAAAAGTCACGGATATGCAAGTTGATTATGGACCAAGAGAAATTAACGATGAAGTTAATCACAATTTCGACACCACATCTACCTAAGTGTGAGGAGATTCAAATATTCTAAAAAGAAAATGCTGTTTGTAGTTAGTTGTTCTGTTCTCGTGTAGTTCCGAGAATGGAATTCGATTGGTCTTTTCCGCTAGCAGACACTAAAGAACTAGTTTTCTCCCCCCATTCTGAATTTTTGTTTTTTTTAGGTTTTATATGAAATTAATATGCTTTTAAGTTTTGTGTGATTTTAAAAACAAAATTTACTTTAATTCATTAAGTTTAAAAAATAATTTCTAAACTCGTCGTGAGTTAAAGACTAGTTCGTTGAGCCGAAATTGCTTTACCCGAGGGCGGGGCGACAAATTTTGTTATCATTTAATTTTATTGATCTAAAGTATGTAAAAAAAAAATATATATATATATTATATTAATTTTTGAACGTAGGGATTATATACCAAACTTCAAAAATATGTATATATGTTTGTATTTTATGTTATGTACACAACAGGGTAAAACAGCGCACTTTCAAAGACTGTCATTAAGTTCAACAAAAAGCTACTAATTTTGATGACAAGGCGCAAAATATCAAATGTGATGTAAAATAATATGCTTACAAACTGGGTATTTTTAATCACTTTTCTACACTAATCACCCTCATGAATTTATAATTATAGTCTGATTTCATGCAAATGAGGGCATTGCATGATCTCAAGTGTGGGGAAGGGTTATAAATTCTCTCGGGTTTACACTTAGTTTATTTGCCAAATTTTGTGAAAATTTGAAAAATTTTCAATTAAATGAACTCAAAATCATGTTTATACATATTTATGAACGATGAAAACTAGGTGTTAATACCGAAATTATCGTTACCTCGAAAAGGACATAAATTGAGAAACAACTTAAAACGCTTGAATTCATTTAAAATGGAATAAAGGAGAATAAAAAGGCAAAGAAAGAAACTAAGTGTGGGGAGAATGTACCAAGTTATTCAATTAAAAACTATCTATCACATATTTTTGTACAAACAATTGAAAATACTTTTGTTTTGAACAATAATCAACTGTTTTATCCGATGAAAGAAAAGAAGAGATGGATCTACACGATGAATCAATTCCATCATTTGAAGGAAGTAAAGTCTTCCGAAAAAGACACGCGCTTCTTGATTTAGGTCATGAAGTTGTCGTCCAGACCAGCTGTAGGTTGACGAAAAATCTAGAAAAGTCATCTCTAAAATCAGCAGGAAATCCACGGACCTCAGCATCAAACAGGGTCGCCAAGTGGTCAGATTTATCCTAACCATGAGAAGGATTTATCTCGTACAATGGGGAGGCACCGTGCAAATTAGCTTGATAAGACTAATGAATCAGATCCCCAGAAAGGATAATCTCCTTAAAGATTAAAAATCAGCTTTTAAGACTGATATTACTCAATCCTTGAGATTGACCTTAAAGATTGAGAATTCAAACTCATGGAATTCAATGATATCTAAACTCGAGCTTGAACGAGAAAATATTTTGATCAAAAATACAAACCGATTTGTTTTCTGAAAACCCATTTTCAATGCGTTCATTACCATTGAACGTAAAATCCTAGGAATTCACCTGGAATTCATTAGGTCACCTGAACCAAATCGGGTGTCAACCGTAAGAACGGTGGTTGCATAGCATGGTCGGAGACAGGACCTTGTGCCAGACCGAAAAATCATAGGATGATCTTTACTATCGCTCCTACCAAGGATAGTTCTAGCATCCGACACGTTAAAAGACCATAATCATCTGCATGTCACGGGACATTGCCTTAACAGTTTCTTGTTCATCGCTTTCCTTTACAACCGGACGGTAGTTTGCCGAAAGGTAATATACGGAACACGTAAACTGGATGTGTGCTTTCCGATACCGGGATAGCAGTGGATTACACAAACCTAAATGTTTTTAGCCAAAATATTGATCCACAAATATATTTTGCAACACCAATGGTGGATCAAATCAGAAAACTTATCTAGGGTAAAATCTAGCTTGAATTTTCAAAAGATCAAATGTTTTCATAAAGATCCAATTTCCTTAAAGGATCTAAATTTTTATAGTCATGTGGGACTGTAAACCGCCTTTCAAATGTGCACTTTGCTTTGGAAACCGAAAGTAAATCGGCTATTTGATTGCAAGTGTCGTTGACCTAAACCCGAGGCAACTGTGGATGACACACCCACCTTTAACCATCATTACTGTCATTGTTTATACCGCTATATCAAAATCACTGATGTACAAAATGTGATGAATAAAAAAGTGATTCATGTATGTTTTTATTTCAAGTTCTGTATTGCTTGAGGACAAGCAACGCTCAAGTGTGGGGATATTTGATAGTGTTCCAAATGAACATATATTTAGTAGCAATATCGTTCCAATATGTAAAGTTTTTAAATGTAATTTCCTTATTTTTAGTTGTAATAGTTAAATAAATAAGTGCGAAGACGAAAGACGCAAATCGCTCGAAAATGAAGATTTAAAGACAAAAACGAAGATTTGAAAGACCAAAACGTCCAAAAAGCTCAAATGTTCAAGATACAATTAAAAAGGTTCAAATTATTGATGAAGAACGTCTAAAAATGACAAGAGTACAAGTTACAAAACGCAAAGTACAAGATATTAAATTATACGAAAGGACGTTCGAAAATCCGAAACCAGGACATGAACCAACTCTCAACGCTCGACGCAACGGTGTAAAAATTACGAGTCAACTATGCACAAGAATAAAATATAATATTTAAATAAATCATAATAAGAATAATATTAAATAATAAAAAGTTGTTAATTGAGCATAGTTCAGGGGTCGTAAATGAAAATTCAATTTATAATTTGGCCTATAAAAGGAACGATCTATGTTCGATGAATGAGAGGAAGAATTTTTTTCCGATCTTTTTTTCTTCGATCAATTATCAATATCAATTATCAATATCTATATTCTATATCTCTATCATAATGTTAATGTAATAAGATATAACAATAATCTTAATTTTAAGTTTAAATTATGATAATAATAAGATTTATGATAGAGATCATTTGAGTGTGTAAGTCGAAATTCTGTCCGTGTAACGCTACGCTATTTTTAATCATTGTAAGTTATGTTCAACCTTTTTACATTAATGTCTCGTAGCTAAGTTATTATTATGCTTATTTAAAACGAAGTAATCATGATGTTGGGCTAATTACTAAAATTGGGTAATTGGGCTTTGTACCATAATTAAGGTTTGGGCAAAAGACCGACACTTGTGGAAATTGGACTATTGACTATTAATAGATGGGGGGTATTGTCTAATTGAGTGACAACTCATTGGAGTCTGTCGAACCTATCTTCAAATTAATTAACCTAATAATTAATAATGATTATGGTTGTCCTATTTAGTGACGTTCATATGGAATCTGTTATAATCATTTAATTAATCAATTGGGTTGGGTAATTGATTATTCATTCTGATCAAGTGGATGAATTAATATTCATAAACTAATTAAAACAGGGGTGGATTACATACAGTGATAACTGGTGTAATTGTTGACAGAAGTGATAACTGCGTCATAGTTTAAATCCTTAATCAGTTGGAATATTTGACTTCGGGTATAAGGGTAATTTGACGAGGATACTCGCACTTTATATTTATGACCGATGGACTATTATGGACAAAAACCAGATAAACGTATCAAATAAACCAGGACAAAGGACAATTAACCCATGGTAATAAATTAAAATCAACACGTCAAACATCATGATTACGGAAGTTTAAATAAGCATAATTCTTTTATTATATTTCTCATCGTATCTTTATTTACTGTCATTTTATTACTCGCAATTTTATTTTCTGTCATTTTATTTATCGCAATTTATTTTACGCACTTTAATTTTTGTCATTTATTTTTACGCTTAAAATCGACAAACCGGTCATTAAACGGTAAAACCCCCATTTTATAATAATACTACTACTTATTTATATATATATTTTTACAAATAAACTTAATAATATAGCGTTAACTTCACCAGCTCCCTGTGGAACGAACCGGACTTACTAAAAACTACACTACTCTACGATTAGGTACACTGCCTATAGTGTTGTAGCAAGGTTTAGGTATATCCCATCCGTAAATTAATAAAACTTGTGTCATATTTTGTAGTATTTCCTAGTAAAAATAATACTATTTCGTACCCTCACGCTACATCATCAGAATCAAACATCAAAACAAATTGTACTTTTGGAATCCTCGTTTCATCCTCTTCGATTTGATACTAGTCTCATGGCATGGGGTAAGAATTTCTCATGAAACCCTAACTTGTTAAATTCGTTTTTAGACTTGTCAAGTGGTTAATTAGTGTCTATGGCTCGTAGGGATGTCGTGTATGTAATTTGTATGCTCGTTCTTCGTGTTTTGAAAATATGACATGAACACCCAAATGGGTCTAGCTTAATCTTGAGTTTTGGTTGCTCAAATGATGTTATAAGATAAAGTGTATGTGTTAAAAGTGTTAGTTACTTCATTAGCTTCGTTTTGATATGTTGGATGATGATAAACTAGCTCAATAACATGAAATGTGTTTTTGGTGAATCGATTATCGTTTTGGTAGGAAATTGATGCGGTTGAATGCTAGTTGAGACACTTGTTTGAATATATGCTAGTTAACTAGTTAAATTGTATGCGTAAATAGCTTCGAAATGGTGTGATGTATGCTAGCGTTTGATTAGTGAATCATAAGTCTCATTTGTGTCGAAATTGATTTTGAAACGATAACGTGGCTAGTGATTTTGACGTAGTAAATGTTTATTGAAACTTGGAATATGCGTCTAGTTGCAATGTATGCGTTATTACCTTCAAAACGGCATATCATTTGTATGTTAAAAGTTCCCGAATCATAAAATGCGTTTCTTTGATTTTTGGTTGAAAATGATGAATTTTGATGATGTTTTCGATTTGGAAATTGTCGGTTATGATCTATGAAAAGTGTTTAGTTGTATTCCTTGTAAAAATACCTTTCCGATGATATAAGATACATGTTCTAATTGTTTGCGGATCATAAAATGTGATTGTTTGTATTTTGGTTCGTGACTTGGACCATTTTTCTGCAAACAGCATTTTTCCCAGGTATGCGCGCCGCGCATACCACCGCGCGCCGCGCGAATCCAAAAACCCAGATGAATGGCCCTTTAAGTCAAGTTCTGACCTGGTTTTACACTTGGGTGCGCGCCGCGCAACCCATTGCGCACCGCGCAAAACCCCCAGGCCAGGCTCTTGTGTTTTTAAATGTTCTCAAAATGTTTCTCGCTTAACCGTAACTCCGATTAACATGAAAATCGGCTATTGTGTTCATATATGATTTCTCATCAGGGGAAAATTGTCGGATACCCGACCCGACCCCGTTGACTTTGACTTTGACCAAGTTTGACTTTTAGTCAAACTTAACCAAACTTTTATGCAAATGTTCTAACATGCTTTTATACGTGATTCTTGCATGAAACTTGACAACATGATTTACATGCTATACTAATCGAGTCGTAACGAGCCATATGACTAATTGAACACATTTCGCCCGACCTTGTGTCGTAACCGGTTAATTGATATAACTTACTTGTTTAGGTCAAGGCTAAGCAACTTTCATGCACACGTTTACTTGTTGAAGTACTTTTATACTCGTGCACTCGAGGTGAGATCATAGTCCCACTTTTTACTCTTTTGAACTTACTTTTGGGATGAGAAAACATAAACGATTCTTTTGAACTAAGTGAACACAAGAACGAGAAAACAAACATTCTACATACGAGTTTGAACACAAATCCTCAATTCGATTATCATTAGTTACATCAGATGGTGTAAGCGAGAACTTATGTTATATGGCCATATGGGTTTGACAAACCCTCACTTCGGATGGTTCGCTACCGTCTACGGGTGAAATATATTTTCGGGAAACAGTGTATGTTCTAACACTATTATTACGGGGTTCAACGGACGGAATGTTAAGCTTTGATAATTGAGTGCTCGTGAATATTAACTTTTAGAATGTACTACTATTATTTCAACTTTGCAAATCTTGTGGTTCGACTTACTTTACCTTTACTCACTTACTTAAACCTATGATTTCACCAACGTTTTTGCGTTGACAGATTCTTCTATGTTTTCTCAGGTTTATACATGGCTACTTGATACATGCTTCCGCACTCTTTGATTACTTGATTGGAGTCTACCATGCATGCATACGCTAGGGATAGCACTTTTGGATTCAAACTTTTGTTTACATACTCACGCTATTTATAGCAACTGTGGTTTCAAACTAATTATGTCGCAAGTTATTTCATTCATACGTTATAACTTTGTAAACTTAAACTTATTGTCGATCCGTTTGTTAAACTAAACTTTGTACCTTTCAAATGAACGCGACATAATTTTGGTCAAACGAGTCTCATATAGGGACTACGACCACGCAACGGGACCTAAGTTAACGACGCCGTCAATAACGGTTTTGGTCGGGTCGTTACAAGTGGTATCAGAGCGTTGGTTGTAGGGAACTAGGACGTGCATTAGTGTGTCTAACAGAGTCGTTAGGACGCATTAGTGAGTCTAGACTACAACCGGATAGTTAGCATTTGCATTCTGACATACATCTGCTATAGATAGCACTTACTTGACTACTTGTGCATTATACTTGAATCATTCTTAGGAAAACTTTTTAATGGTACCCAACCTTCATTATACGAACTCGTATCCTGCCACTTTAGTTCGGGAACTCTGACTCCTTGGTTGTTATTCCCCCCGTCTCATCTTACTATCCATGAATATTGTAAAGTCACTGTCACTACTCTAGATGAGTATCGTCATCGCCATTTATCGCTACGGTTGCGTATTACTTGTTATCATGACTCGTTACTCTTTTCATACCTAAATACAATATTGTCTGACTCGAACCACATTGACGTGAACAATCATTTATACACTTCCCTCGGGGAACGCTTCTTTATAGTTGCACTAATTCTTTCGATTCAATACGAGTCACGTTAGAGACGTCGTTACACTTTGTTTATTTTAAACTTCACGATTACACGAACTTGAATCTATAGAGTGATGTGGGGATGGAGGTATGAGTTAGCGTAATATAAGGACACTCGATCAACGTGGTTATATTACGGTAAGACATACCAAAGTTCTAGTGACACGTGATGGTGGTTAGACTCGATCAACCTAAACACCACCATGTGCCATGTACATGACTTCATCTTTTCAGGTTTGGACATCCGAAAACTCCGAGAATATTTATAACAACCATACCGGGGACACACCTTCAATTATTGTCAAATTATATTTATGCTTCCGAATGAATTACCGATTCCATTCGACTTCAACCGTATGTCACACGGGTATACTAGCTCGTCCTCGCGCAGTCTTATTGACTAACTACAATTTACTCGTTATGCTCACATCGGGGCGGAAACTTCTCTTGCATCACCCTCGTACTTCCGGTTCAGGAGGTCCTTATTCTAAATTCTCTATGGAGAGCGAATCTTCACGTCATACAAGTATTCACCGCGAGGGTGGATAGTCCTAACAATCGTTTTCAAAACCCGATAAGAACTTGCCCCGACGAACGTTTTTGGAAACCGATAAATCTTTCGCGACGCGAATTTTCTTGAGAAACTTGTCCTAGCTAACGTTTTCAATTCCTAGCAAACTTGTTCAATATGCCTTAGGAAAATGTACCCCGTTTCGGATCGAGATCCTCGTTTCACTTCTAGATTTTGGAGTACCTTACAAAAAGCCTCGGGACCGCGTTTAGACATGAGTACCGCGTACCATCCACAACCCGACGGACCGAACAAACATACGATTTAAGTCTTGAAAACCATAATACGAATTTGTATTACCAACTTCAAATTTACTTGAGAAAAGTATTTTCCTTTAACCGAATCCTCGTACTACAATGATTTTCATTCGAGTTTTAACGTCACTCCTTTTGAAACCACATGTAACCGGAAACGTCATTCTCCTTTGTCGAACCAAGTAAACGATGATCAATTCACCGGGGCCGAGGTTATTCATGAGCAACCGAGAAAATTTATTCATATTCAGGTAAAACCCTACGCGACTCGTAATCACCAAGAGCTACGCCGATGTTAGACGTAAACATTTCAAATTCCATGTGGGAAACCGCGTCACGTTAAGAGTCGCACCTTGGAAAGGTGCAATCCGTTTCGGGAAAACGTAGGAAGCTAAATCCGCGATATTTTGATCCTTTAAATTCTTGGGGTGTTTTGGACCCGTCGCTAGCCGTTTAGACTTTTCCGACTCATTTTGGGTCTCCGTTTATCCTACATTCGATGTATCAACTCAAAGACGTGTTTTGCGAAACGAGAACTTGTTATCTCCTTTGATGAACTCACTATCGACGATAAACCTCACTTCCTAGGAGGACCGGTTGAAACCATAAATCGTGAAGCCAAATCTTAAAACAACATATGATCCGGACCGTCAAGTTCGTTGAAATACCCTAGGACGTACTACTCTCTCATTCGTAGAATTTGCAACGCAAGGTTTCGAAGAAGAAGCAACAACTACTACTTCCAACTAAATTTCGGGACGAAATTTCTTTTGAGGTGTGGATAATGTAACATCCCGCGTTTTTCCGTTAAATTTATTTTAACACCGTTTTTTTTAACACATATAATAATATCTTTCGCTATTTAAATTCCCAGTTTCCGTTGACTAACGTTCATAATATTTCCGCTATTCAATTTTAACACCACTCGTTTACTCTAGCGTTTTAAAATATCTCGTTTGGTTAAATTACGCACCCGGCTTAAAATTGAGGGACCATTTTTACCAAATGGCCAAACTACTCACTAGTAGTTGACTAAGTCAACTACTTCTCCACCATCCTCCACATTTAATTTCTTTTTCTTTCTTCTTTTCTCTCAACCAAAAACTCCCATCCTAAATTCTTCATCATCTTCAATCATCATCCAAATTCAAGCAAGGAATCAAACATCAAAACAAATTGTACTTTTGGAATCCTCGTTTCATCCTCTTCGATTTGATACTAGTCTCATGGCATGGGGTAAGAATTTCTCATGAAACCCTAACTTGTTAAATTCGTTTTTAGACTTGTCAAGTGGTTAATTAGTGTCTATGGCTCGTAGGGATGTCGTGTATGTAATTTGTATGCTCGTTCTTCGTGTTTTGAAAATATGACATGAACACCCAAATGGGTCTAGCTTAATCTTGAGTTTTGGTTGCTCAAATGATGTTATAAGATAAAGTGTATGTGTTAAAAGTGTTAGTTACTTCATTAGCTTCGTTTTGATATGTTGGATGATGATAAACTAGCTCAATAACATGAAATGTGTTTTTGGTGAATCGATTATCGTTTTGGTAGGAACTTGATGCGGTTGAATGCTAGTTGAGACACTTGTTTGAATATATGCTAGTTAACTAGTTAAATTGTATGCGTAAATAGCTTCGAAATGGTGTGATGTATGCTAGCGTTTGATTAGTGAATCATAAGTCTCATTTGTGTCGAAATTGATTTTGAAACGATAACGTGGCTAGTGATTTTGACGTAGTAAATGTTTATTGAAACTTGGAATATGCGTCTAGTTGCAATGTATGCGTTATTACCTTCAAAACGGCATATCATTTGTATGTTAAAAGTTCCCGAATCATAAAATGCGTTTCTTTGATTTTTGGTTGAAAATGATGAACTTTGATGATGTTTTCGATTTGGAAATTGTCGGTTATGATCTATGAAAAGTGTTTAGTTGTATTCCTTGTAAAAATACCTTTCCGATGATATAAGATACATGTTCTAATTGTTTGCGGATCATAAAATGTGATTGTTTGTATTTTGGTTCGTGACTTGGACCATTTTTCTGCAAACAGCATTTTTCCCAGGTATGCGCGCCGCGCATACCACCGCGCGCCACGCGAATCCAAAAACCCAGATGAATGGCCCTTTAAGTCAAGTTCTGACCTGGTTTTACACTTGGGTGCGCGCCGCGCAACCCATTGCGCACTACGCAAAACCCCCAGGCCAGGCTCTTGTGTTTTTAAATGTTCTCAAAATGTTTCTCGCTTAACCGTAACTCCGATTAACATGAAAATCGGCTATTGTGTTCATATATGATTTCTCATCAGGGGAAAATTGTCGGATACCCGACCCGACCCCGTTGACTTTGACTTTGACCAAGTTTGACTTTTAGTCAAACTTAACCAAACTTTTATGCAAATGTTCTAACATGCTTTTATACGTGATTCTTGCATGAAACTTGACAACATGATTCACATGCTATAATAATCGAGTCGTAACGAGCCATAGGATTAATTGAACACATTTCGCCCGACCTTGTGTCGTAACCGGTTAATTGATATAACTTACTTGTTTAGGTCAAGGCTAAGCAACTTTCATGCACACGTTTACTTGTTGAAGTACTTTTATACTCGTGCACTCGAGGTGAGATCATAGTCCCACTTTTTACTCTTTTGAACTTACTTTTGGGATGAGAAAACATAAACGATTCTTTTGAACTAAGTGAACACAAGAACGGGAAAACAAACATTCTACATACGAGTTTGAACACAAATCCTCAATTCGATTATCATTAGTTACATCAGATGGTGTAAGCGAGAACTTATGTTATATGGCCATATGGGTTTGACAAACCCTCACTTCGGACGGTTCGCTACCGTCTACGGGTGAAATATATTTTCGGGAAACAGTGTATGTTCTAACACTATTATTACGGGGTTCAACGGACGGAATGTTAAGCTTTGATAATTGAGTGCTCGTGAATATTAACTTTTAGAATGTACTACTATTATTTCAACTTTGCAAATCTTGTGGTTCGACTTACTTTACCTTTACTCACTTACTTAAACCTATGATTTCACCAACGTTTTTGCGTTGACAGATTCTTCTATGTTTTCTCAGGTTTATACATGGCTACTTGATACATGCTTCCGCACTCTTTGATTACTTGATTGGAGTCTACCATGCATGCATACGCTAGGGATAGCACTTTTGGATTCAAACTTTTGTTTACATACTCACGCTATTTATAGCAACTGTGGTTTCAAACTAATTATGTCGCAAGTTATTTCATTCATACGTTATAACTTTGTAAACTTAAACTTATTGTTGATCCGTTTGTTAAACTAAACTTTGTACCTTTCAAATGAACGCGACATAATTTTGGTCAAACGAGTCTCATATAGGGACTACGACCACGCAACGGGACCTAAGTTAACGACGCCGTCAATAACGGTTTTGGTCGGGTCGTTACAAATGGCTTATTAAACGTTGTGCTTCAATTGATATGTGTTGCCTTTGGGGAAAATATGGTGTTGTGATCCGATGCACTGATGACGAAAGTTTTCGCAATTTATGTCAAGGTCCGATTAATAATTGCTCTAATGGCGAGTTTTTGTAGATAATTCCTATGAAAGAAAGAAGTGGTAGATATTCGAGAGCTACTTGGGTTGAGATAAGTGGAGTCCCATTTGATTATGGTGGTATGATAAACACCACTGTGGCTGCTAAAGAAGTTGGAGAGGTTCTATATACATCAAAGATGTCGTATGATTTAACACATGCTGCTTCCTTTTTTGTGTTTATGGAAGTGTTTCAAGCTAAATTAATTGATGTAGAAATTATTTCTACTTTAATGAACAATCATAAAGCAAAGCTTTGGATTCATGAGGTTGGGGTTGATTTTAATCCAAGTGATCACATTAACTCAGAAGATCATGAAGATTTTATCAACAATATTATTAAGGCTGGTGATAATAATTTGAACGACTTTGGATGTCCAAACAATGAAGAAGAAGATAATGGGGGTTTGAACCAATCTGATACTGATACTTTGAACAATGATGAACCGGATATTGAAGATGGTGTTGCAGGCGGTTTTCAGTCACCGAAAAATGAACCGTCTACTCCAGTTCAGAGCGTTAATGGCGGCAACAAGGGTGTTTTTTCAAATTTTAATTATCACAAACGAGCACAAATCTTTATCCAGAAGATATTACCACTATTACCAATACAAACTTGAATCTTGAGGTGTATGAGATGTACAAGGGCACAGTTTTGAAGAAAAAGTTGGAATCCGCGCCTGGAAAGTTGTTTGGTGATATTCGGTTTGAGAAAAGGGTGCCAGATGGTCTAAAAGTCAACTTGGAAGGGATATTTAATGTGGAGGATGGTAACCCTATGACTGCAACTTCTGGTTAGTCTATTCACGTGCAAGTACATGGTTCCCCTTTTGTTAATCCCTCGACTGCAACACAATTGCCCGTACATGAAACAAATACCCCTTTATGTTCCCCTATATTGGACAAGCCCATTAACATGGAGCCCAAAGATAATGGGCTTGTTTCTTTCAATTCAAATTTCGACACTGAGAAGCTGAAGGATCCGAGTTTTTTCCATTCAGCAAGATTTAGCCATGAAAAACAAGATTCACACCTTTACCCCACCCTTGACTGTAGATCTAAATGTGCACTCTATAAGAAGAATTCTTTGAAATCAAAAATTAATGCTAATAAAGATGCTCATAGTACGGCTCACAGAAGCCCTTCTAAGGGTCATAAAAGGAAGAAAGTCAAGGCAAGAGATCTAACTGAAGAGGTTAATTCTGCAAGTATTGAATATTCAGATGAAGAAGAAGAAGAAGTAAAAGTTGATCAAAATAATGGTATTCCTAGCAAACCTATTAAAGTTTCTGCTAAGTTGATTAATCCTAAGAACTAGTCGAAGGCGAAAGAGAAGGCTGGCGAAAAACCTAACAAGTTTAAAGTATGAGAATTGCACCTTGGAATACTAGAGGGTTTGGCAACAAAGATAAAGGTAGCAGGGTTGGAACTTTGATTAATAAGTTTCAAATTCAATTCATGGCTATTCAAGAAACTATGGTTAAACAAGTTTCTACGACGGTCCTTAGAGAAGCTTGGAGAGGTGTTTTATTCGAAGGGGCTCAAATTTCATCATGTGGTCGATCGGGTTGCTTGGTGTCTTGTTGGAGATCCGATTGTTTTACTCTTAAAGATCACTTTCAATGTTGTAATTGGTTAGCCACTTTACTTACTTATTTGCCTTTAAACACCGATGTTCATATTTTCAATGTATATGCCCCACACAATGAGTTAGAAAAGAAGATAATTTGGTTCCATATTGAAAAGACGATCAACAAATGGGACGGTCCAACATGTGTTATGGGTGATTTCAATTCTACTCGAATCCCGGGCGAAAGACTAAGAGAAGAAATTGATGTTTGTAATATGGCAAATTCTAATGACTTTATTTCAAGGGCTAACTTAGTTGACCAAATCATTTAAAATGAAATGTTCACTTGGGCCGGTTCGGATGGGAAAACGTCTAGAATCGATAGAGTTTTGGTAAATATCGAATGGCTTAATTTGTGGCCTGATGCGGTTTTGATAGCGGATGATAAAAATACTTCGGACCATAACCCGTTAATTTGGGGAAAAAAGTTTATTATGTAGGGCCACAAACCCTTTCGTTTCTTCAATGGGTGGTTTGAAGTGCCAAGGTTTTTAGAATTTTGTAAGTTGTTATGGAACTCATATGATGTACAAGGATATGCTGCATATAAAACTCTTACAAAATGCAAAAGAATGAAGAAAGATTTGAAATCTTGGAATGATGAAAATGTGTGCAAAAATAAACTTCGTCTAGCTTCTATAGAAGGTCATATTTATGATCTCAAAAAGCTACAAGAATCAAGAAATTTATCCCATGAAGAAGTGTCAAACCTGGTTGCTTTAAAAGGTGAACGAAAAGCCTTGCAAAGACAGGAAGATCGGAAAATGATGATTCGAGGTCGAGTAAAGTGGTTATGATTCGGTGATAAAAACACAAAATTTTTTCACATATTGGCCAAGATTAAGATGAATGCTTCTGTTATATCGGGGCTGCAAATTAATGAGCTATGGGT